>NC_136500.1:72641221-72663721 GCF_053919585.1 Euprymna scolopes | reverse complement strand
ATGAAAATATATTAATCTGTTAATCTATACAGAATATTCCACGATTTATTTTCGTGATAATTCATCAGGCTTGAAACGTGGAATGTTCTGTGTAGATTAATTGCCATATATATTTTCATAACTTATATATCAGCTGTATATACCCGGCGTTGCCAGGTTGGAAAATATTGGCGAACGGAGGGTTTAGTTACATATTATTTAAGATCCGCCGAATATCTTAACTTCTTACGATTTTCCTGAAATGTTGATCACATGTTGGATTTATGGAAGTATAAAATGCATCAATTTTCCTCTATGAACGGAGAATTGATTAAAGGGGAAATAACTCTAACAGCTTAAATAAATAAACATACTTCCATTTTTGAAGGCAACTTGTGTAGGTTAATAATAATTAAAAATAAATTAGATATGAATTAAATTAAAAATAAATTAACTTTAGATAATATTTGTAAATAGAACAAATGAAGCAATTCTATAACAATTATAATTATTATTCTATAACAATTAATAACATGGATCTAATTATTAAAATAGATTTTATTTAATCTTATATGCAAATGAAGTTACTTCTTAATTATAGATTTCCTTTGAATAATATTTTTTGAAATCATGCTCTAATGTAAGTGTGTAGACATCCGATATTTACCGCTCTCCCAACGCGAGAGGATATAACACAAGATCAGAAGGTGGGAAGAGGAGCACCAGCCCTGCAAAAATATGCCTAAGTAACTCCATCGATATTCCAGGTGGGAGCGCCTCAGGCAACAAGTGATAAACATGCTCCTTCTGAAAGTTGGGAGGAAAGACCTGGGAGGATATACCTTCTAGGGCTACACAGAATGTTTTGCATCAGCCCGACAGCAAAAAGGCCACCAAAATGGCATAGTTTCTGTTGGACTGATTATCAAGGTTGGTATCTCGAATCGTTAAGTGCAAAGTTAACAGCCAACCGTTTTCAGTATGAAAACGAATTTCTGAGAGAGTTTACCTTTTGTACATATTAATCAAATTGTGAACAAACAAAGAAACAAACATACAGGAAAACGACCTTATTATTAAAATAGATATATGCAAGAGAGAGAAATTTTTATATTTTGTATGTTAATTAAGTATTTCAGGTAGCCAGCATTACTACATCATAGAAGTTTGAAGATAAGCTCTATGTGGGCACCTTCCACCTATCTTCGTCTCACTAAAGAAAGAGAAATCTTTGGTTTGCTGGTCTCTCCTGGAAAGGTGAGCGACACACTTCTATGGAATTGATTACACAACAAAAGATTGGTGAAAAAAACTACACTATCCATAAACTAGATGGCGTTTGAAAGTCTTACTGACAAGTCTTCTAAAAGATGGTAGGAGGGGGTCTCCAAGAAGAAATAATTTCCTGCCACATAAAACACAATTTTTCACTTTAAAAAAGAACACATGTCTTATGACATTAAACTAGCTTGCATTTGTGTGTGTTGTTTTACAAATGTGGCAGAATTTGCTCCGATGAATTTATACCCCTCCCTCTTCAGCATAAATAAATCCGACAAGCAGCAAAATTCCACATCTTCACTGTATATTTGCATAACTCTCTTACCTTTGGGTTGGGAAGTTCTGACCCTTGAAGTGAAGCCATATAACAACGTAAACGGTACTGCTCTATGAATAGTTTCTCTAGGTTCTCCTCCCACTGATTGATCTGCTTGACAATTGCTGTTCGGCTTTTGGGGTCAGTTACCACAGTCAACTGCAGTTCGGCCATTTTCTTCATTTTTACATCCTGAAAAAAAAACAAAAAAAAAAAAAACTTGTACGATATTTATAAATAATCTGCATAAAAAAAGGTTGTTTTTTGGTTTCTTTCTTTCCATTATGTTATTGACATAAATATATTCTATTTTATGGTCCAATATTTTTTTTTATATGTATAAAGGAGATATGATTACAGAAAGTTGGAAGATTCTACTTATAGATACTGGCGATAAAAATAGAGTATCGATTTGAAAATAATTTCAAGTTTATTTCTCTTTAATTTTCTATCTTTACTTATATATAAAAAGGCATTTGCCGGTGAGTGCATCTGCATGTATGCAAGTTCATTCCCTATGGACTCTTAAACAGCCGGGGAAATTAAAAAAAAAATTCACACAAATGTACTTTGTTTGCTTTTATGGCTCGTGTAATCTGTGACGTGGTTTGACTGTGCAAATAATTATATCATCTCTCACATTCTGTGTCTGAAAGTGTTCTTAGATAGGTTTTGTATTAGAATGTCTCTGATAAGTATCGAAAATCGATGAGAGAAAAAATCCGATTAAAGAAGGAACTGTTCAATTTTCACCAAATTGAACACACTTTTACAGTCTAGCATCACAAATGAATTTGAGAAGTTTTATCACCGCAAAAGCAATAAGGCCAGGCGTATAAAATCAATAGTAGGTTCTTTGATGAGACAGAGGCGCGTTTGAAATGAATGTTTCTGTTTAGAGCACAATTGAGCCATGATACTTGACTATTGTGTTTTAAACTTTAATTCAATACATAAAAATAATTTTATAATATCAACAGTATATTCTCTACAGTGCAATGTAAACTACAATGTATTGTAGACTGTCAGTGCAGGGAGGCATGTGAAGCTTCCTCCCGGTATACTGCGATGTGTCCCTGACTAGAGCAGGTAATTGATTTGATTGAAAAATGGGCATTTCATCAATTTCAATAACAATAAAAGTATTGGAAGTGTAGAACAACTGTTGATTCTCATTCAGTGCCGGGAAAGGCGGGGATCCCCTTGATAGTAACTTATGATATTTTTAAATAAATATTAATAATTATTTTTTATACCTACAGACACTAGTGTTTCATGCTTACGCAATCATCAGTGTAGATAGTGATAATTATTGTTGGTTGGGAGATTTAAATCCAGTCACAAAGCCCCCTTTGGCTTTGTAGGCTAGCATCTTTCTTCCAGGTCACCGGAAATTTTATATATATATATATATATATATATATATATATATATATTAATCAATCATCTTCAGATATGTTGTATAGATTGAACTTGTATAGATTGAACCAACATTTATTTTTAAAAGTGATCACTACTAAATAGAGCTCTATGAAAATTTTATAAAAAAATTCCTGAATGTATTTCATTCGGGGCTGGCTTCTTCAACAAAGTCAAAGAAGCCAGCCCTGAAGAAGTGCATTTTGTACGGAAACAAATTAATAAGTGTAGGCTGATTTAATGTTTATAAAAAGTAATATATATATATATATATATATATATATATATATATATATATATATTTGAATTTTCAGAATGTGAGAGGTGACATAATTATTTCCACAGTCAAACCACGTCGCAGCTTACACAAACCATAAAAACAAACAATCCGAAAGTCCAAGACTCAAGTTTCGCCTTCATTTAGCTTCATAGTTTGATTTCGCCGTGTTTTGCTTGATCTGTATGTATGGCACGGTTGCTCAGGTGGCAGGGTACTCGCTTCACATGCAAGAAATTCAGGTTTCGAATCCTAAGTTTAGATATGTTCAACTGATGAGCCCAAACAAAGGCAAAACTTTAGTCTTGGACTTCCAGCTTGTTTGCTGCTCGTGAGCTGCAACATGGTTTGAGTGTAGAAATAATATATATATATATATATATATATATATATATAGCCACCCTCTTTGGGTTGAGCACTTTGTAAATATATTTTCACCCGATGCGTATGTAAGCTATTTAGCGAAGCTCACTATTAATTCGTTTGTAAACAAGCTGATGGTTAGAGCACTGTTGCGATGGACGGGTGTGCATCTAATACACATTTGAGGAGAAATATTTACGGCACTGATTTGTGGCCCGATGGTGAGAACTGCCGACTGTTACTGCGATGGTTGTAGGTTTGATCCACGGTTGGGGAAAGGTGTATATCTAGCCGCACTGATGAGTTGTAATACAACGAAACAGTACTGTATGTGGATGACTATATATGAAGATAAATATGCATGATATATCATAAAATGAAATCGCATGGAGACAGGATATGTGGAAAAAAAAAACAAAGGAAAAAAACAAATTAAACACAAGTGTAAATCATCAAAAATACGAGCTTTACTGGTTTCGATCAGTTCCTGAAGACCATTGATCTAAATAAATCCAGTAAAACCTCTCGTTTTTGATGAATTATTCCTGTATTCAATTTGTTTTTTCACTTTTTTTTTTTTTTGGTACACACTTATACACACACAATGTGTGTGTGTTTTTTTTGTTGTTTTTTTTTCTTTTTACATAATTGTTCCATGTAAATGTGCAGACATGTGCATTCTGTTTCTCATTTCTGGCGCCATTGGAAAACTTCACCGATTTCAAAATGGCCGTAGAATGACAGTTTGAATAGCTGTGATAAAAAACTAAACTCACATGAAACGAACACCATTAAAAAAGAAAAACTTAACATTAATTGACATTGTCTCAGCTAATAGAATTACAAATAATATTACACATTTTTTTTGATATGGTGCAATGTATAAATGCTTTTTTATGTTTGATGACTCACCAAGAAGTGATTTACTGTTTGTAACAGAACCGCTTATGCGTATTTAGCAGCAGCAGCAGCAGCAGCCGTATTGTTACACAGAGCGTATGGAGAAATCAGCAACAGCCATAAGATAGCTGACTAGCGAAAATAGCAGCAGCAGCAGCAGTATCTTAGCACATTTGCAAGTTAAGCAAGCATGCACGCTCTGATGTCACGAGAAAAAGGAGAGAAAAATAAAAAAAGACTTCACGTGGTCAAGAGGAGAAGCAAAGTGAGTGCCGGGTAAGTCGAGAGCGAGAAAGCACTGGCTCATGTCGGCGTGAGGTGGCAGGGAGAGAGACCTTTTAAAAGCCCATGTTATATGGCAGAGCGTTGTAAAACACGTGTGTGCAAAAAGACTTTCAGAAAAATAATGAAATGCGTTATTTTGGAAGAACTACGAATAAATGCATTTCATTTGTACTTTTAAAAAATGCCGAGTCGGGTTTTTTTTTTTTTTTTTTTTTTTTCCTTTGCGACGAAGTTACAAACAATGTTTGGCTCCGAATGGTTGAAATGTAATGACACGGTTAAGATATAACAGCCACCAATGCAAATGACGTCACAGTGGAGGAAAACAAGGGAAAGAAAAGCAGAAAAAAAGACACCACGTGATGAGAGCACCGACAAGGCAGACTGGTGTGAGATGGACGTGTGTTCACGTGGTAGTATGAGGGAATGGAAAGGACATATGGAGACGGAAGGCTTTTGTAAATTACATGGCGAATTAAGAAACTTTTAAAACAAGAAGCAATGCGTTACTTTCGAAAGTACCATGAATAAATGCCTTTTTATTTCAACTAAAAAAAAAAGCAGAGTCGAATTACTCTCCTTTTTTTGTTCCTTTGCAACCGTCTCTGCATGCATCGGGTCCGAGAGTTGAAGAAGATTAACGACGACGGTACATGTTGAGAAAGCGTCTTTATTTGCTTTACGAAAAGGCTTATTAAGCACTGAACTTCTGTACAAATAAGAACTCAATATTTTCATGTTGCTTTTTTATTTGGTCTTCATCATTATGTGTCTGTCACGATGAACTTAATTTGAACTGGTGTGCATCATCATCATCATCATCATCATCATCATCATCATCACAGTTCTCTTGAGAATGGTATAAGAATGGCTCATTATTAGCCAACCGCTATACAATTTTATCAAAGTCATGTATTACAAAGAGCATCAGCCTAACTGAATTTTTGGAAGCTGCATTCCAAAATTCACATTCAAATGTGGGCTATATTTAGTTTCATTTACTGTTACGCGCACGGGGATAAAAAGGTGGTAGAAGCCCTGTCTGAAAATTCACGTACCTCCAACTTCTGTTTAATTTTAAAAATAGGTATTAGACATCAATTAAAAAGTGTTCTCCAAATTTTAATCTCTTTAAAGCGTTTAAAGGTGGCATAATATGAGTACAACTTTTGAAATTTGAATTCCTCTGTTGGAAATTCTTCACAATCCACAATTTATGATGTAATCAATTTAAATTGTTTTCTTTTCTCACCTTCTGATTGTAAAAACATTTTCGGCACCTTTCAAGTTATAGAAAGTTGAACGAAGTATAACAAATAATATAAATCTAACCTTAACTTGACCCCCCTCCCCACTAACCTTAACCCTAACCTACTTTTATTGTTTTTTTTTTTGTTCTCTTGGAAATTCTTCACAATCGCTAATTTACGATTTAATCAATTTGCAATTTGAATTGCCTTCTAATTGGATAAGCACTTCTGCATCTGAACAGTTTTTTTTTTTTTAATTCAAAAACTGTACCAGTATCAAAAAGGAGAAAAAAAAAACTGACAATACGCACCACCTGTGCAGCTGATAAACGAAAGTTATTTATCTTAGGATTTTTTTTAAGACTCTTCCCGTAATGACTGGTGATCTCTCACTTAAAAATGAGAAACCCAACGTAGACCTCTACTTCAGCTAGTTGGCCTATATAACGATTAAAGTGAATGAAAATTGTTTCTCTCTTTATTTGCGAGATCATATGTCACATAAAAAGTCCATGGTGCTTGTTAAAATAGAGTCGACAGATCGATTTTTTAAGCAAAAACAATATTACATACTTAGTTATCATGTCGACGACAGTAATATATTCAGAAATTACGAAAATTCGTCGAGTAGAACAACTGCTATTGTGTTTTATATTAACAAAAGGTCTATCACTATAGGCTACACATGTTGGAAGCCATTATATTGTAATCTAATTTTGCGTTCAGAGTTATGTCCCTTGTATGTGAACTCTTCACCGTCTACTTTATAACAGCTAAGAAAAATACAATTTTACCCAATTTTACATAAATAAATACTTTAACGATTAATGACTTTCTATTCGATAAATTTTTGTAATTTTTTGATATATTACTATTTTCGACATGACACGTATATAATATTGATTTTGCTTATAATGACATATTTAACAAAAAAAAAAAAAAATCGACTCTATCTTAACAAGTTCATTTAACAACACTTACCATGTCTATATTCGTTTCGAGTCGTTGAATCTCGCTCTTCAGCAACTTCAGGGTGTTATCCTTCCCATGCTGCCTTGCAAACAGCGATGCACACGCTGAGTGGATGGCACGGATCCAGTTCTCCAGTTCAATTTGTGATGGTGCCTGTTGAAAGAAAATGGTAAATCATTTTATTTTCTTATCATCATCATCATAGCTGAAAATGTACATATCTCAGAATCAATTTGTTGTTCACTGAACCGTTACATGACGATAAATGTGTTCATGGACAAAACAGAACGATACATCGAAGAAGAAAGAGATTAGAAATATATATGTCTGTTGTTTACGCAGAAAAACAAAAAGAAGTTTGAAAGGCAACAGTTTTGACACAGACGAATTGGCGTCTTTTTGTAATATTTGTAATTTATGTCATTAAAAAAAAAAAAAAACTTTTTTAACCCCCCCCCTTTTTTAAAAGAATATTTAGTTACAATTTTACTGCATTAAAATGGATATCGATTTTTAAAAAAAAAAGGATTTATAAAAAGTCGAATTAAAAAAAGATATTAAATATTAAAAGTTCGTACCAGTTTCTCGAGCAATGTTGATTTAATTAATACCTGGGAATGTCAATTTCCATCTTTACCAGTGTGCAAGAAGTAGATTTGTGAAAATATGTTGAAAAAATACATGCTATTTAGTTTTTGCACGAGAGAGCAAGTAACTACGATGAATGTATTTACGTATCATTTTTATTGGCAAAATAGATAAAACTTGCGAAGAATGCTGTTTTTTTTTTTTGTTGTTGTTGTTGTAAAAATGGAACGGAAATTTAAATTTCGTTCCATTTTAATCCTTTTTTATGATTATTGTGCCCTGCCCGCCCCAAACGAAATTAATCGAAAGAATAACATTCCACAATCGTTCTTATATATATATATAAACGAAAGATTTTTTTATATAAAAATAAAATTTTATTAACAAAAACAAAATAATTTTTAAATGAAAAAAAGTCAATTTGGTATACCTTCTTTTTTTTCACACATAGGTCTAACTTACCGTTCAAATTGGAAATGTCGACTTTTCTAGATTTTCGGGTAGGCTTACAACGAATAAACACCCCAACCTCTCCATGTTAAGAACGGCTTTTGGAATTGACACCGCCAACCCCCCATGTTTAAAACAGCTTTCGGAATAAACACCCCCAATCTTGTCAGCATACCCGAAAACCTATAAAAGTTTACATGTCGAATGTGGACGATGAGTTGGATGTAATGTAAAAATGTATCGAATTTAAAACGGAACGAAATTTAAATTTCCGTTCCATTTTTGCAACAACCGTAAAACAGAGCATTCTCCGCAAGTTTTACCGCAAAAAAATAATTTAGCTTTGAACTAATGTTAAATACCATCCATATCTACTTTTTTTGCGGATTATTTTTATTTATGTTTTGTTAATTTATTTTCATTCAGAAAACATTCAGTTTTAAAAAATACTTTCTTTAGACTTACACGAGATTCGAACTCGAGTTTTATAATCGTAAAATCTACAGCCTTAGTAACGTGTACTCTCCCTATTCTTTTTTTCGTTAACCAATCGCACGTTCTATCTGTGTGCGAATAGACAAACTCCAAAACGTCCTAACTTTTTAATAGTATATATATATATATATATATATATATAGAGGCTATTGTTTTAAAATTCCTCGACAGATTTTAAAACAATTAGGTTTTGGTAGAATAAAAAAGCACAGATACTTTTGAAAAAGTTCATTTTTGAATAACACTCGAACATGAGAGTTATAAAAAGGTTCATACCTTCCCCCACTTACTAGACCACTCTTTGTAAATAAACCGATGTGTTACTTTTTTCTAATCACAAAAAAAAAAAGAAGAGAACTTTCCAATTTTACTAAACTTTTTACTGTAACTTTACACACATGTTAACATGTAGCCTTTATTATTTAACGGTGTCGTTACCTTTTAACAGACCCAACACGTTGTAGACTTCCGTCGCAAGGAAACAGAAGGGAAAAAACTCGACTCACATTTTTTTTTAACAAAAGATTTATATCAGGTATTTCCAACAACACATTTTTTTTTAAAACACTTAAACAGTTAATTTCTCCTTCTCCGGCCACGTGTGAGTTTTCGTTCCTCGAACACGTGCTTTTTCAAAACTCGGCTGGGCCTCGAACACGTGCTTCGCTTGTCACGCCCCGAACACCTCTCCTCCAAACACGCTGTGTCCTTATGTTTCTGCTGTGACGTCATTTCGTGCAACTGGCTTGGTCATTTGCATATCTTTATGCGACTGTTGTCAGCGACTCTGTTACATTAGTATCCATTCAGTAAATGTATAAAATTAACTTGATTGAATGCTGAATAACCAATTCCTTTTTTTTTTTTTTTGTGTTAGTTTATGCTTTAAAGGACATTTTTTAATTTGATTTAATTTCTTTGCAAATATAATGTATCCTGTTTGGAATACTTTTTTTACAGGGAAGCTGAAAACACAGGCGACCAAAGAGCAAATAATCTAACTTTTTTTAAACTCATCTATATAGGAATAAAAATTTAAAAAGAGCAAACTATATCCCATTCTTATATACTGAATTTAAAAGAATTGGTAAAATGGAATACATTTTTAATTCGTCTTCCTGGCTGTCTAATATGCTTAATAATCCCGGGTGCTAATGCAGAGAGTGATCCGCGCTATTTTTTTTTTTTTTTAATCGTATTTCCACATTTAATTAAAGTTTTATGATATGTTTTTTTTTTATTCAATTGTAAGGTTAAAGTACAGAATAGGTACAAAACACCCTCCTCTCCCCATGTTAAGAATGTTTTTTTTTAAATAATAACGTTATTATTTCAGTGCGGATCACTCTCTGCATAAGTATCTAATCCAGGCAAAGCCTACTCAAGACAGCCAGTGTTTATAAGTAATACACTTTTAAATTTAATATTATAATAGTTTTCAAAAAATGGGTTACTTGATAGAATACACTTTTTGGTTAAGTTAATCCATTTCTGCGGGAACGTTTGTGTTTTTAAATATGTTACTGTTAAAAATGGCTGTATATATATATATTTTTCTTTTCTAACAATATTTTTTTAGTAAAGTGATCAAAATTAAAATGAAAGATATCTTTAGTGATTTCCCAAAAGCATTTCTTCATTTCCTTCACCTCGTAGGGTGTTTAGAGACGGATAACACTGGTTATGCGCTCAGCAACCAACTTTTATAAACGGAAAGGACAAATGGTACTCAAATACATTTCAAAAGAGGAAAAACTAATTAAAACTACATATAGTTAATTTTTTGATTTTAATATTTTAGCAAATCTGAAATTTCTTTTAAGTTTATTTCTTTAGCTGTTTCAAGATGAACAGAACAAATGTATCACACTTGGTGTAAAAGCATGCATAATGGAATACATGGTTTTCCCCATTTGACACTGGCCAGACTCAACAATAATTAATTTCAGTGATCGAACGCTTTTGAATTTGGGAATAACAGGTGCTATATGTGGGATGATAGTGAAACGTCCCTATAAAAATAAGACAACAGCCTTGATAAAGTCTTTTATCAAGCACCTTAGTTCTCATAATAAACATAGCGTTACACTCCATCTCGAGGTCCATGGTCAGGCAGTGTCCGAGATCTCATTTAGTGGACAGCCTGTGAGGATATGTGCGATAGTCTGCACGTTGGCGCCATAAGGACACTAAGCATCCTGTGCATAGCCCACTTGTGCGGATTGTCCTGTGTCTTGGCAACCTTCGCTTTAGTCCAGTTTAGTATTGCCCACTCTTTCCGGCAGAGTTCAAAGCCTGCTGAAATTCATGATTAGCATTATATATATATATATATATATATATATATAATGATTACGCTCTAGTCTTTCATTGTTTTTTACGGAGAGAACATTCAGATATTCAATCGCTATGCATTGTGGGATTTTTTTTATGGTAGTTCGAACATAACAAGTGTTTTAAAAGTTAGTTTGTTTTAATAAATTCATTCTTGAAAAGGTTAAACTTTTTAAAAAAAATGTCTTTATAAATGTATGACTTTAAATTAAGAAAGATAAGATCTGTGGAGTCGGCACTACTTTTCGTTAAACATTCTTAAATCCAAAGTTTGAAATCTTTCGAACCTTTCGAAGAATATGCATCAAAAATAAAAAAAATCTTTGCTGAAAATTATTCGGGAAAATATTTCTTATTCCTCCCTCACATATCTATACATTGTTTTACTCCTTCTCTCTCTCTCTCTCTCTCTCTCTCTCTCTCTCTCTCTCTCTCTGATCATTTGTGTAAACCTTTTCGTTTCCCTCACTTTCTCTCTTTCTATAGATATATTTAGCACCCCTTTCCTTCTCTCTCTTCAATCTTCTGTGTAAACGCATTCTCTCTCTCTCTCTCTCTCTCTCTCTCTCTCTCTCTCTTACTATCTCTTTCCTTCTCTCTGTGTTTCTTTCTCTCTTTCTCACTCTAATCGTTTGTATAAACGTTTCGTCTCTCTTTCTCTCTGATCGTTAGTGTATCTCTCTCTCTCTCTCTCTCTCTCTCTCTCTCATCGTTTGTGTAAACGTTTTTGTTGATTCATGCACTGAAAACGTATTTGTTACGCTAAGAAGACGCAATTAGAGATACGAGAAAAAGAGGAAAAAAAAGTTAACTCTAATTGGTCGTCTGGGAGAATACAAAAAACAAAAAAATAAAAATAAAAAGGAGAGAGAAAATTTCTCTTCCAATAAAAGTTGTCTTGCTAAACATATTAAATTAAAGTCTTCAGGAACTCTTTGGTTCTTTTTATGGAAATTAAGACAAGGAGGACATAAAACTATGCCAATCATTCCAGTTTAACATAAGTCGAAAAAAGAAAACGGATGCCTCATTAATTGCAGGTTTTCAATAGTTTGATGCAAGAAGAAATTACATAAGTTCATACGTTTTGGTGGTATTTTGTTTTAGTCTTACTGTTTCCACATAGGAAATGGCTTAGAAGAAAAGAGTGCAGTCAACTGACTTATTATTGTATAATATCTTGATTGTTCTCCAGCAATGCTGGATGGAAGTCTTAAGTACTTTATAACTGTATTCTTAGTATCGCCTGCACTGAAGATTGAACCTTCAACTTCTGGAAGATTTAGAACTGATTACTACTTAGTACTTATATCTTCCACGCCATAGGTCCTTGCAGATAATTCTAATATAAATTTTAAGAGCCTTAAACCTATTCTTCTTGTTTTAGGTTTGTAGTCTAATTTATAAAACCCATTATATCTGTCTGTCCACCTTCATTTTTTTCAAATTGCATTTCCTGTGAGATGCAAGGTTGCAGAGTAGTGCAAGATGGGTTTAATGATTGCATTTTTGTGAATCGTTGTTTTATATATATATATATATATATATATATATATATATATATATATATATAAAGCCAGTAAAAATAGTTGTTAATGGGTCAAAATTGAAATAAAAATTGCAACTTGGAAGGCATAAGTACACCTTAAAGAACTCTTGTAGGTATGCGAAAATATACGTTAAAGTCCGTTCGTTTTTTGAACTATTTCTTATCTGCATGATGATAGCTCAAGCGGTAATGGCTAAGGCTTGAGTGCGAAATGTTTTAGTTTCGATTCTAGCTGATGGCACTCAAGTCATTTTTTTCTTTGGAAATTACTACTATATATTGGGTACAATATAATATATAATTATTGATAAAGAATTGACTCTATAATAATAAATACGAAATCTGCATAAATTAAAATATTATATGTAAGCATATTTTACGATCGGATAACCTCAAGGGCCCTACTAGTCTTACTATATATTATTCTCGTTCTCACCCCCCCCCCCACACACACACATGTTACGGGTCCTTGGGACAATAATAACATGAATTTTACAGGACTTAAACCCAGTTTCAGATGTGTAGTCGTGCCATATATATATATATATATATATATATATATATATATATATATATTTAAATAAGGGGGTGTTCACCAACAATGCGTAATTTTTAACATTATTTTATTATTCCGTGTTTTGGGTTTTCATTGAAAATTATGTTTAGATCATTGTAATAATGTTTTTAAATCATTGAAATCGTTCTCTCTCTCTCTCTCACACACACACACACACACACACACATATATATAGAGAGAGATATGTGTATATGTTACGAGTCCTTGAGAACAATAGTAACGTGAATATTACTCGCCTTAAATCTATTTTTGTTTCAGATAATTATCAATATATATTACTACATAGACACATATTTAATGGTATTCTAATCTATTATTTATGATTAATAATAGAAATAAGACAATTAATCAATCCTCATCTACAAAATTCCGAAAAATAAACAGAGACGTCACTACACATTAAGCCAACTTTTGCTTGTCTTAGACAATTTCTTCTTTGTGTGTCTTTGAAATATGTCATACAACACCAAAGTTAGAGACCAAGAATTTTCATTTGAACACAATACCACACAACTCTTTAGTTCCTCAAAGTACGATTATCCAATTGATTAATACTGTAAGACCGAAGTTTCTCTAAATCAGTTCTAAAGAACTGACCATTGGTTTCATGGTCAATTTGAGCCATAACGTTAATATAAAAACTGCATTAAATAATTCAACTATAAGTATCTATATATTAATTTTTTTTATTGCGAATTATTATCCTCATCTTTTTAGTTGTTGTTTCACAACGTTTCGGCCAACTATTCCTCTGGCCTTCGTCAAGTGGTAACCGAGACGGGATAGGAACTCTGAATCTCCTAACTGCATTCTCAGCAATTACTGCCATCCATAGTTGTTGTTGTCTCACCACGTTTTGGCCAAGTAAGCCTCTAGCTGGCTTTGGGTAGGATTGAAACCACTATCTTCAGACAATTCTTACCTGGAACCGTAGAGATTCAACGTCTCTATCCACTACGCCATGGGCCCTGAAGTTGACAACAACTATGGATGGCAGTTAGGATATTCAGAGTTCCTATCCCGTCGTGGTTACCACCTGACGAAGTTCAGAGGAATAGTTGGCTGAAACGTTGTGAAACAACAATTAAAAAGCTAAGGATAATAGACTGCAATAAATAAATTAATAAACTAATACTCATCTCAATAATGAATTCCAATTATATATATATATATATATATATATATATATATATATATATATATATATATATATATATATATATATATATTAGCATGCCACCTGGAATTGCCTGGACGTAAAATATGCTTAAATATGATATTTTTAATTCATGCAGTTTTCATATTTATTATAAATCAAATTCTCTATTGATTATTGTACTGCAACCAATATATATATATAGTAATGATTTCAAAAGAAAAAAAATGACTTTGGTACCATCAGCTGGAATTGAAACCAAAACATTGAGCGTTCCATCCATAGTCGTTATTTAGAGCTTAAGCCTTTGTCGATATTGACCAGATAGATAAAAAAAAAGACTAAAAATTAAGCGACTTTAAGATAAAATGTATACGTACACATACTCAGAATATAGTCGATTTACTATTGGCAAAGTCGACTATGTTTTTTCAATTGTGACCCCCGTAGCAGCTATTTTTGCAGGCTAAAAGCCGAATCGAAAATGTGCTACAGGTCCAAATATCCTATATATCAAATGTAAAGTCTATAGACTAAATATTCTATGCAATTGTGTACAATATAGAAACTATGCATAAATAGAATCAAGCGTAATAGTGAAATGAAACCATAAAAATGAATAAGTAATTAGTTACTGCTTGTTCTTCAAAGGAATATACAAATTAGTTAACCTTCATATAGTCGCTTGCATATCCATGATTGAGTATATCAAAATGTCCATTTTAATAATTTTTAATCAGAAAAAGTGGGCTTTTAATATCAATGTCAGAGCGAGAAAACAAAAACTCAACTTTATAGGTATATAGATATGCATATTTAGCAGTGAATTAAAACATTTTTTCGAATGAAGATGTAAAGATTACAATGTTGCTACTTGGTATGTGTAATATATTGCTGGAAACGGAAGTCGGATTTGAATTGAAAGTCGTATCTCCAGAATTATTAGAGTTAGAAATTCGTTGCCAGGAAGCAACAAATAGACACCGCAACGGATTTCATGTTAAAAACTTCTTTGAATAGATGGAATTGTCAAGACTTTGGATTGACTTACCAAAGGATTAGGCCCAAAGCTCTAAAAGTAGTAATCTCATTTCCAACAATGTATTTACATGAAATAACCTTTTCAATGACAGAAATCACACACACACACACACACACACACACACACACACACACACACACACAAAAAAAAAAAAAAAATTTAAAAAAAAAGAAAAAAAAGAAAGAAAATGACTAAAGTAGTAGATTTGCGATTAACGAATATAATTTAAATTTTTAAAAATTTCTTTTACCTGAAATAGGCTCAGCTAAGTCAATGGATATAAAAAGTCTACACATCGCATCTTTCGACACGTCCTCACATATTTATAAGAGGCTTTGTCGGGTGGTCATTCTTCCGTTTAAAGTAGAATTTTCATTGCTGAACATTCTTGATTGAATAAATGCGTCTTATTTTACGTGCATCTAAGTGTAACGTTACACTGGAGTCAGGAATCTTTGTATCCTAACAAATATCCGGATAAAGGCATCATCTTGTCGCAGAATTCTTTGTTGACATATTGTTTTTGATTGATCGTTTTAATTTTAGGGCATATCAATCCTTTTCGAGTTATTTAATGCCGAATCCAATAATTTTGGAAAAATATTTTATGCTTCAAGTTCTTTATATCTTCAAATATTTATTCATGGTGGTTAATCTGATTGTTTCGTAGAGGAAATTTTTTTTGTTTTTAACTTTGCAGAACATGGTTGAGTTTTACAAAGGGAAAGGAAAAAGAAAAACAATAGCATCAATTTTTAGTGCATTTTAGGTAAAGAATCCGATATCTTCAGACAGCCTAATATAGTAGCACCAGTTTGTTGATAACTAGAAACCTCTAATAGTTGTGACGTGCATAGAGTTGATTTTTTTTAAAAATTATTTTATAAAGGAATCACCACTTATCAAGGTCCAGAGGCCACTCGAGGATAAGAGTTAAAGAGTGTACAGTGGTCAAAAGGACAATATCATAGTAAGCGTTAAAAGGGTAAATTTGGTAAATTGGATTACTTAAGGGGAACAGCTCATCAAGAACTTGTTTACATTAGACTTGAAGACGGACATATTGTAGTCAGCTGGAAAGCAGGTAAACGGAAGAGAGTTTCACGGGTGTGCATTCTAAGAAAGAAGCTTTGTTCACGGAATCTACGTTTAGGTTTAGGCACAGATGAAGTTAATTTTCCTCTCTTTTCCTTTGATAGCAGCAGCAGTTGGAAAAATTTTTATTGACAACAATACGCATTTATTTTTTACTTATTATTTCTTTTCGAAATTTTGATTATTTTTACAATATATATAAAATAATTTTCAGTTGGTATCATAGTACATCATACTAGACTTCCAACCGACCATCCTCTATAGCTAAATACGTCTATTTGTTATAGTTGTAAAGGCTTAAGAGGCTGGATAGTCTACTTTATTTAGTACGTCTCACGCTCGACTTTCTGTTCTTATAGAACCTTCGCAACCGGCTAGGAATTTTTATCATTGGGCCCCCAAAATCAACAGAGATTAGACCATTCCAGTAATGATCCTGTTGATTTTGCAGTGGGAGTTTAGATCTGTGCAGTTCTACGAGGTCCACCTTCCCAGGCTTTGCCTTTTCTCTTTGAGAAAATGATTAAGTTATTACTAATCATCTGAGGCGACCTCACCAGAGAATGCCGACGGAGCTGCCCGGGTACTTTTTGTAGGACAGAATGTCCCTTCTCGGGGGCGCTGGTTTCTTTATCCCACTTTTTGACCCTGGTGTCTAAGTTCTTGCAGTGGGAAAGAACTAAAACAACGATAAGATGTTAGTCTTCATTATTATTATATTTTCGAATTGTAATTTGAACGAAGCAGAAGGGGGGGGGGGAAGAAAAATTAAAAACGCGATTAAAATAAAATGTTAATAATTTTGGAGGAGTTAAAAACATTTTTTTATGTATCGCATTTTCATCAAAGCGAACAGACAGACAATAATTATTTATTTTGTTAATTTACTATATTATTTTATTTTCTCAATAAAAATAAATACTACTATTACTAAGTTTAAGATGGATGGCTTGGCTAGTACAGTAATTAGCATAGCTGGGCTTTATTGCTTATAAGTAGGGCTATGACAACAGCATATTCTTTTCATTGTTTTGACTCTCGAGTATATATCCGACACAGACACAATTAATCAACCGAGAACCACATCACTCAACATAAAAACATATAAGATATCAATGGATATATACCTGAGAATCAAAACAAGGAAAAGAATATGCTGTTGTCATAGCCCTACTTATAATTAACCTTACTATCTAGTTATTTAGTTAGTACTAGTTATTGATCTAACCATAGATCAATACCCGGCACCACATTAATTTATCTGCTAAATGAATCTAAATAATTTCAACATCATAAAACTAATATTATCCTTAATTTAATATTTTTATTATATTTTTTTTTCAATCAGATTTTTCATTCAACTTTTTAACTGGATGTATCTTTTTGTTTTGGTTTTGTTTGTATTCTCTGAGAAATGTTGAGTTGTTTCATTTTTCTTTGCACAAATTTCAAAAAAAAAATATTAAGATTTCATTAAAGTTCGTCAAAATGTTTTTGATAACATCCGGAAGACATTTTGGTTGATCAGTTTAAATCTTTATTTATTTTTATTTTTTTTTTGTAAATCTTTTTTCTTTTTTTTTTAATCTTTTTTTTTTTTGTAAACCTTTTTTTTTTTATAAATCTTTTTCGCTTTTTTTATAATTTTTTTTTTTTGTAAATTTCATATTTTATATTTTTGCAAAACTAAAAATTGCTTTGGTTAGAAAACAACAGACATATAAAAATAAAAAAGATGGAATGTTTTTTATTTTTCATTTATCAATGAAGTTTTTACATTTTGATTTTAATTAGAAATTTAATACGTCTAAACGAAATTCATAGAAATTTAAATATCATTTAAACACTGATATTTATTATTTTATCAAAAAGATGTAATTTTATCTTAATGTTTATGATTATTTTTACTTTTTAAAACTTCATAGAAATCCTAAATATCATAAATATATTCATATTATTTATAGAAAAAAAATGCAATATGATTTTTAAAATCTTTTTACTTTTTAAAATTATTTTGTTTTATATCAAGTGATTCAATTAATAATTGATCTTTTAATTCTAATAATTAGAAATTGATATATTAGATTAAAATAAATTGACAGCTGTATTACTAGATTTAAATTTCTCATTCATATATATATATATATATATATATATATTCACTCATTCAATTATTTGGTGAATTCAAAGAACAATAGAACACAGGTGAAAAATACAAATAATTTCAATATCAATATATATCATAAAATGGACATAATTAAATAATCACCCAGAAGACAAATATTATCAGACATTTAAACAGTTCAAAACATAATTGCCATAAAAAATGTCAGCCATTTAATATTAAAAAAAAAACAACAACTTTCTATTAGTCTAAAATTTTATCATGGCATCCACTCAGTCTTTAAAAACAAGGGATACCCCTTGTAAGGGTGGCTGTGTATGTACTTGTGAAGCAAAGGTTGCACAATCCCAACCACATCTCTCCTGAATTGGCACTGCACGAATATAGAAGTTTAGGACGGTTGGAAACAATGTCGAAATAAGGCAGCTGGTATTACCAAACGGTCACCCATTTAGTACTGATCAGGTTCAACGTCACTGAACTTCAGTGATTTCATGGTAATGCTAACCATACGTTTCCTGAATCGGCATTGGTTGAATCCGGTGAAAAAGAGAAGCCCAGGACAATTGGAAACAATTCAGAGATAAACAAATAACACATCATACACCCATTTTAGTACTGACCAGGCTCAACTTTGGGTGATGATCTAACAGAAACTGGTTATGGCTATATATATATATATATATCATACATTTTTTCTTTCTAATCATTTCTAATTTTTCTGAGGTGTATATGCACGAAAAGAGTCAGTATTAACATAATAATAATAATAACTAATTGTTTCTGCATAACGAAATGGATCTGTAAAAAATATACCGAAATTCTAACAAGCTGAAAGAGCTTTTTTGCATGAAAAATAAATATTTGGATCTTGGAATGTAACTATACTAATATATATATATATATATATATATATATATATATATATATATATATATATATATATATATATATATAATTTAATGAGTAAATTATATTACAAGTCTTTTCTAAGATTTGATGTGTTGGCAATAGTCAGAGTTTTATCGTTTTTTTTTTTTATTTCAATCTTAGGTTATCTTCCTCTTAGATTAGTTGACAACCAAGATTCAAATATGACCTACTATTTGATACAAAGATCTGTTTTGTGTTTTTAATCTTTTAAATGTAAGATATGTCAAATAGAAATAAAATGTATTGGTTATTGATTGTCGAGGTGGCTTAATTAATTCCAGAAACTTATGAAACATCAGCGAGTATGCCTAAAACAAGATCAATAAACGGTTAATAATAGTCCCGGGTCTGGACATATTGAACACACTGAAACGATACTTGAATATTGTTTTGACATTTTTTACGTGTCATATTTTTTTCATCATCTGACATATTTCTGACATATTTCTGATTTTAAAAAAGACAACAAAAAAAATGTTCTATTTTCTTTTCTGAGATATTTCAAATGTTTCTGAGAATTCTACTTTTTTTTTCCTTGCAATATTATTTCCTGACTTTTTTTTTTTTAAGGAGAATCAACTTAAGGATTTCGTTTTTATTTTCATGCAACCATAACTAGGATGAGAATCTCCATTATTTTCGTTAAAATTGGAAATATTTGCAAATTTTTATCACCTATGAGCAAATAGATCCATTGCCTTGTGGATGCCTTGGGAAAAGCAAAAGCTAAGGGAATAAACCTTGACAAAAATCCGGCTTGGAGTTTCGATAGGTGTGTGGTAAAGCACTGCAACACCTTTCCAGCAACTCCTGCAGCTGTGCTGGCTCTGACAGTGTTGGCTTGCCTTTCTATCAGACTTTGTTTGCAATGCCAAGAGGGGAAATCTGGTGACTGGGAAAACCTAGATCTCCTTATCACCAAACCAGGCCTGCATCTGCAGCTCTGACTTTATAGTTACAGCAGACGCTGCAGTGCACCAGACCAGAACGCTATTGTCTCATTAGACAGAAGGTTGCCAACAATTTCCATATTTTTATCATACGCGAAACAAGTGGAGAGGGGGCCAGTAAAATAGGTCCTAATGGATAAGGGTATGTCCTTCCATTCTGAAATCTTTAGTCTTTAGAGGGCTATGTGAGAAGTGAGATGTTAATAACATTTTAGACCTGCTTACCACCCACGTGCCAATGGAAGCATAAACAGGCACCATCGAATTACCAAATCTATGTCAGAGAGAAGCTAAATTTCGCCCAAAGAAGCAGTTGCTTGATATAATATGGCACCAAAGCCTAGCCAAGACGAAATATTAAAGAAAAAAATAATTTAAGCCTTGCAAAAAAAAAAAAAAATGAAAATAAAAAAATAAATAAAACTGATTGTCCTAAACTCTGTTTCCAATAATTCCATCGCCATCGATGTCTTCCCTTTTACCACACAGCAAAAGATATCAAACGTAACCGATTCTCCAATTTTTGTTTTGATAGTGTAATCCACTATAATATTCTACATCCGTGCTCTTGAACAAGTAATTGAGCACTTTAATTATTTCTATTATAGCATTAAATTATATATATATATATATATATATATATATATATATATATATATATATATATATATATATATATATATATATATATAAAAACTAGCGGGCGATCATACATTGCATATAAATATGATATTTTAATTAATACAGAAACTAAGACATGCGCGTGCAAGTATTGTTTTTTCTAAACCGTTCACTTCTTGTAAATAAGAAAAGGAAAATAAATACTAATGAAACCTAAAGTGAGTCAAGTAAGATAACCATTAGACTAGCGTGACACGTTTTAAAAAGTGTTCTCAAACTACTTATTCTTAACATTATCAATCTGTAATGTGAAGTATTCACGCATGCACATTCGTGAAACAGCAAACAGATAACACCCGATTACTCCCACGTACTCATTTTTCAATTTTGACCTCTTAGCAGACATTTTTCCGGATCAAAATGGATTTAAAAGTTTTCCACATGTCTGACTATCCTATATACCAAATTTTAAGTCTGTAGATCAAAAATTCGTTGAGTATACAGGTTTAGAAGTGTCCTCACACACACACACACACACATTCTCACTTATGTCGATTTTTGTTGAATTTTATGATAATTAAATTCGGTATACAGCAGAGATTGGGGAAACTAATTACCTCCCTTAGATCCGAACGATCGCCCATAGTTTGGACATAAACAAACAAATACATTATTTATTTATTTTATTTATGAAACAGTAATCTACGTATACGTGTTTCACCATACCCAACCATATACCCTATGATTGGAGGTTCGAACGCTACAACAGTAAGTTCCACAATGAGCCGTGGGTGGGTTGGCGAAACGTGCATGTAGATAATTCTTTTATAAATAATTTATAAATAATTTATATATATATATATATATATATATATATATATATATATATATATATATAGTATACAAAATTGATTCAAATATCTTTTTATGTGAAAAAGCTATATTTAGTTTTTATAAACTTTCAGTATGCAATATAATATGCCCAAACCAAGAGAGAGAAAAAAATGTTTTGACAGATGATTATATATATATGTAGATAGATAGATAGATAGATATGTGTGTGTTAGTAACTAGAATGCCAGTTTCTTCTCTTCTTCTGACGAGAAATATTTAATTTCGAAATGCCATGACCTAAAGAGGTTTTTCCCTTATTCCTCTTTCTGTAACCCTTATTGAATTGATAATATAATAAAGTTCTTATATAACTTTACGTTATATCTTCAACTTATGCTCTCTTTCTTATATATATATATATATATATATATATATATATATATATATATATATATATATTATTCTTACCGGTTTGTTTGATGTTTAATTTTCTAAATCATATGTTTTATTGTTTTTCAATATTTTCATTTTTTTTTTTTTAATATTAAATGACTGTTAAGATTATTTTGACAATTATGACAAACAAAAAAAATCATCAATGGAAATCGATAAAATATTGATGAACGATTCTACAATTATTATAATGCAATTATCATATCAGGATTCCACATGACAATGATTATTTTTATACTAATACATTTAATTATAA
>NC_136500.1:72563721-72638721 GCF_053919585.1 Euprymna scolopes | reverse complement strand
ACGGCAAGAGGACACCAAAAATATGTTTTATTATAGGTCTCTATTCAATCTAATTAGGTATTACTTAGAGTTTTGGGAGTACTCTTCTCATCTTGGATGCAATTCTCACAACGTTTTAGCCGATGTAACCTCCAATCTTCTTCGGTTATATTTTGTCAGACTCAAGAATATTAAATGTTGAAAGTGCTGCAATGAGTTGAAGTGTAAAGTAATAATCAGTTTTAATTGACACTCTTCTGGAGGTTGAAGGTTCAATCCTTAGTATGGACGATACTAAGAATATTAAGACTTCTACTTGATCATGGCTGATAGAGCGAGAGCAAGATACCCCCTTGGATTAGATAAAGGGTTAAATTCGAAATCTCTACAAATATATAGATTTCCTGAGTTTGGCAAGGCACACTTAAAAAAAATAAAGCTTGGAAGTTCTGAAAATAACACCCAAAATAAAAACTACAATCCAAATAACCTAAATAATAAAAATTATTAACCTTGTAAGAATACCTGTGCAGGAGGGGGAGGTCTATTATGAAGCAAGGGTTGCATAATCTCCAGCCACACCTCTCCTGACCCGGCACTGTTTGAGTCTTCTAGCAATGAGAATTCCAAGATAAATAGAAACAATGCTGGGATAAGCAGAGAGAGACTTCCCACATGCTGCACCTGGTATTCTTTAATGGTCACCCATTTAATATTGACCAGGCTCGATGTCTTCTTAACTTTGCTGGTCTAACAGGAACCAGTGTGTTAATATGATTGTGTCATATACCAAGATGATATACCAGGTGATAACCACCGAATTGATGTGTTATCTCAGGTGTGAAGAGTTTTTCGTTATCTTTTATCTGAGCCGATTCAATTTCGTCGTCATGTCTAACACAGTCGAGGAGAACTCTTCATTGGAAGTGGAGATAACATTATTTACTTGTTTTACTCGTAGCCATATTTCATGCCAATACTGTTCCGCATGGGGGTCTCCGTGGATGAGCAGTGCTTCTTGTGATTAGAGTTGTTTTGCATTTTTTACTCTTAGAAATACAAGGAAGAAAACCCCAAAACTCATGCAGGAATCCAAAGAACAAATAGTTCAATATCTTAGAAAAGGAAAGAGGGCGAATTGAGAAACGGAAGAGAAAGGAATAACAAAAATAAATAAATAAATAAACACAAGGAATAGACAAAATAGTTTCCATGCAGAGTTGAACCTTCAGAAACAGGGAAGAATGTGGAGAATATGAAAAAGAATTGATGAGAGCCGGATGTCATACTGGAGAGGTTACTTATTATGTTTCTCAATTTTTTTTAAAATTTTTTTTTTTTTTTTTTAGATAAGGAGTGGTTATTTATATCATTTAGATACTTCGGACTACTGTTCTCATCTTGAGTGCCATTTTCACAACGTTTGGTCGATATAACCTCTAGTGTTCTTCAGGTGTATCTTATTGAAGTTAGGAATCTTTATGTCAAATTCGAGAATCTGCACGGAATTTCGAATGGCACCCATTATTTGATTCACGGGGAGGGGGTAACATGCTTTTGATCCGGCAGCCATGACTGGATTGAAGTCAAATTATGAATTACTTAAGACCTCTACCCAGCCAAGGCTGATGGCACGAGAACATGCTAGCTCCATGAATTAAATAAATTGTTCTGTTTGAAATTCCGTGCAGATTCCAGAGTTTGACATAAAGATTCCTAAGTTCAACAAGATATACCTAGAGAAGGTCGGAGGTTACATCAGCTGAAACGTTGTGAAAATGACACTCAAGATGAGAGCAATAGTCCAAAGAATCCAAATAATACAAAGTTACTTATTGGTGAAAATGTTCCTTTTTATTAGATATGTTATTTCTCTCGAAAGGAATCAGTTCCACATCCTTCATACAAAGTTACTAGAGGCAACGAGCACATGTCTTGGTTCCTTTTTGAATCAATAAATAAAAGTTTTATATTATTTATTTTTTCTTAGATTGGCAGTCAAATCAAAGGTTGGGTCCGTTTCCAAAATTGAATAACTATCAGCTGGAAGGAATGGGGTTAATGGTAGATTCTTTATCTTTTTTTCCAATATATTCTAGTTAAATTTCTGAATTTTTGTAGATGAGAGCCGAGTGCTTATATTACTTGTATTGATCGGACTATTGTTCTCATCTTGAGTGTTATTTGTGCAACGTTTTGGTCAGATTGGCCTTCGATCTTCTTCAGGTATGTTGGTTGTTGTTTGGAAAAGAAAAGAGAAAAGTTACTAGCTTCGTAGTTATTTTCGTATTCTTTGAGTTAGTCTGTATTTTATGGTTATTGTTTCGTATTTTGTGAAAAAGTTGTCTCCTCTTTGTCAACCAATTTTTGAACAAATACAAAACAATAACCATAAAATAGAGATTAATTCAAAGAATGCAAAAATATCTACGGAGTCAGTAACTTTTCTTTCTTTTTTTTTTTTTTTTCCAAAGAACAACCAACAATACCTGAGGATGGTTGGAGGCCAATCCAGCCAAAACATTGCACGAATAACACTCAAGATGAGAACGATAGTCCAATCAATGCAATATATTCTAGTTCAGTTATGACAAAGTATATGTGAAATAGTGGAAGAAAAAGTTACGCTTGCACGATTTGTGAAATAGTTTTTGTTATGTTTTTATGTTTCCTTACCTTTGAATTGAAGGAAATTTATAATTAAATAGATTATGCGATTAATTATTAAGTTAAATGCTTTCTAGATTAAATGAAACCATCTTTTCCGTCTGAGAGATAAAATAAATAAACACAGAAGAGATCAACCCTGACCCAACTGAACTACAACAATTATTTTTTTTAAGCAATACAATGTGATACAATGACAAAAGCCTGTTTGGGTTCCCCCAAACAGGCTCTTGAGCTCCTTATGTTTTAAAGCCTGCTACTTGTATTTTCTTGTCCTCAGAGGGAGACAAGTAAAATCAAGCCGGTGCTGTGTCCTCCCAGAATGTCAGCGCACATCAGCAGGCCAAGTTGTTTATGCAATTGAGGTAGAAAGCTTAGATTAATGTGAATAACACTGGCTTCTCAAAGGGGTTAATGATAGTTTTTTTTTTGTTTTGTTACCTTAATATATTCTACTTAAGCTTATATACGTGCAATAGTTAGAGAGAAAGTTACGCATATACGATTCGTGTAATAATTTTTGTTTGTTTCCAAGTTTCCTTAATACTGAGTTGAAGTAAATTTAGAATTAAATAGATCCTTCGTTAATTTAAATGTTTTTTAAGCGGAGAGAAGAAACCAGAAAACAGGTCAACCCTGGCCCAAGTGAACTACAACAATTATTTTTTTCAAGGCTATACAATACGATTTTGGCTCAATACTTTTTTGCTTAGTGTTAATATTATTTATCCCACACCCCCTCTCAGTGCGGGGCGATGATGTGGCAAAAGGATCCGAAAGTAAGATTCTGAAATCCAGCATCCTAGAGGAAGGGCACTCTGACTCGTAAAAACAATAAACAATGCCTGGGCAGCCCTGTTGGCATTCTTCAGTAGAAGTGACAAGTTGTAATAAACTAACCCCATTCTCAAAGGGAGACGGAAAAGACTGTAAAAAAGTTAGCTCAACAATGGAATAGACTCTGTTGGCTTTTGGTGCCGAGAGCCCCCCCCCCCACCCACCCACCTCCGGCTGGAACTCTGTAATGAGAGTTTGATGTTAAAGGTTTCAGACAATTTCTATCAATAAAACTATGGTGTAAAAAAAAGTAATTAAAGAGAACAGACAGTTTTATCCTATGTTGGATGTATATGAAATAGTTAAATAGATTTTATATCAAATTAATTCAAATTATATATTCCGAATAGTTTTATTTGGGTGTTTTGTTTTGTTTGTTCCTGCTTTCTTTTTTATCTGCTGTTTGTTTAAGCAAATAATCTCTATTTAATCCATAGATGGAGCCATGGCAGGTACTGCGAGACTCCGGATCAGAGTTGACTTCGGAGTAATGGTAACTAAGGAATGACTACACTCTACCCCCTCAACAATTTCTAAATTGGACCTATACTATTGGATGCAGTCATAAATTGTGTGTGTTGGGGGCGGGGAGGCTCGCATAATTAATAGTGTTAGTAATATATTTTTTCCCACAGTTAGAAATGTGACACAAGAGTCGGAAAGTGGGATTGAAAAGTCAGCACGCCAGAGAAGGAACACTTTGACCCTGCAAAAGATTGGAGCGGTGCCTTAGGCGATTAGCAATAAACTAGCCTGTTCTTAAAGAGAGAAGGCAAAGCCTAGGAGAGTGAACCTCCTAGAACTGCACAGAACCAGCATTACACGACAACCAGCAGATAAGGTCATCAAAGGAATAGTCTAAAGTTGGTTTATTTAGCATGAAAAAACATTGAATATTTTTATGGGAAATATTGTAGACAGAAAAAAAAAAGAAAAATCTGAGAAATATGGACTTCAGCATGAAATGGTGTAGTAGAGGTTAACACCTTGTTCAAGGGTGTCCAGGACAAATCCTATTTAACCTATAGAATAAGTTCTACAACTTTAGGGGGAACTGGGCATAATGTTAACTAAGAGGAAACTACACACTGTACAAATGTATTTGAAGGTCATGTCCAGGACCCCAGGAAGAATGAAACACATATGTTTCCAGATCTCATTTAATGCAGATTTCTTGGAAAAAAAACCCCTCCTGGAAAGCAATCTAAGCATTGTGTTAATCAAATACGTGAAGATATGCTAACACTGGAAGGGCAGTGATAGGAAGAGTCCAAAAGATTTTTGGAAATACAGAAATAAAAAGAAAACATTTCTAATATTTCTGATTTGGTTTTGCAGGTCGGTAATTATCAAGACAGACACGATGGTATGATTAACAAAAATGTATATTCAGAAGTACACGTCATGGTTATGGGGCCATAACTGCCCCAATCGATGGTGTTTACTTCTTTCCCAACACAGGAAAATGTGATACAAAGTCAGAATATGGGGGGGGGTATCTAAAGGAGGACACACTGGCCTTTTAAAAATTGCCTGGGCAGCCCTGTCGACATTCTTCGAATCAGGACACTTTGGGTGGTAATCAATAAACTTACTTCAACAAAAAAAAAAACAAAAAAAAAAAAAAAACGAGAAGCAAGGCCTGAGAGGGTGGACCTCATAGAACTACTCAGAAAAATGCAACAGCTCACCAGATAAAAGGTCATTGAAATGACCCAATTTCTGTCAGATCTGAAACATAATTGGCATGTTTCAGCAATGAGAGCGACTGGACAAATGAATAAGGTGAATGACTACCCCAATGTTTTAGATGCAGCTATTTATTGTGTCAATGTAAGTTCATTATTCATGAAAAGGATAGATCAGTTTATCCCATAACACTTTCTCATATATTATTAATTAACTATACCAATTCTGATTGAACTCATTTTCCTTTTTTGGTCTGGTCTAAAAATTATTTGTCTAATGTATACTAATAAAAGTACATTGGTAAAATAAACAATGAGGAGAGTTTTGTTTGAATCTCTTTTCATAATTCTTTTCACAATCCTTCATTTCTTCTTCATATTTTTAATCCGGATTATTTTTAATGTTTAGTCTTCTAAAAAAAATTGTCTGTGTGTGTTTTTTTTAAATTATTATTTTTCATTTATTTAGCTTTCTTTTTTAATGGATTTAAATTATCTAAACTATTTTCTACATCCGGGTCATGTATATTTTTATCTTGAAAACAAGAACATCTTTTTTATTTTTATAAGAAAATAGCATGAGAAAGTTATCTTGAGAAAATTACCTAAAAATAGCTGACTGCTTTGAGAAAATATTTCTTGTAGTATTCTTTATTTGCTAATAAAGATAAGCTTGTGTTTTCTTTAATCTTTTTTTTTTTTTTTTTTTACATACGTTCATGCATCTCTGGAAGAAGCTCTGTCGGTTGGCCTATTCGTCACACCAGTCTGAAATAGCATTTCATTTTACCCACCCACCTTATGGGCTTTGCCCTTCTTCTCCACCCACCACTTTTTATATATGTGACCTGATTCTGTTCCAATAAATGCTATTCTTGACAAAGTTTCACAACTAAAACAGTATATCGAATAACGAAACATGTGTCCGTGTAAAATTTTTCTGCTTTAGTTTGTGGTTTGGTTATTACCCTAGTCCTATCTATATTTTTATACTGCTAAATATGAATATTGATTGAACAAATTTTAATTTGAGATGCATCTAATTTGGAGTACTCATCATTGAAAGGGGATCTAAGTAAAATCATATTAAGTGGAATGATTTTCGGTCAATTTATAGGTTCTTAACCTGGATTTTCTCTGGAATCAATGCCATCTGTTCATAGCTGCTCGAAAACGTAAACCCCTTTTATTAACGTTTCTCCTATTTGAAATTTATTCAAGCAGAAACTGTGCATTGATGCGTCGCACTTGCTTTAAATAGGAAATAGCATTTGATTAAATGAACACATCTTCTAGATTTGCCCAAGCATCTCTTAAGAAGTGATGTCTATTGAACGGTTTATCATACTTATGTTTGAAACGACATTTTCTTCAGACTGTCGTACTTACGTTTGAAATGATATTTTATATTTAGGTTGCTGAACTTGCGATTGAAATAAAATTTTGTTCATGAAGGTTGCTCACTGAAGCAATTCATCTGTTTTATTTTATTTTTCTTTACGCTTATAAATCGTTTTATTTATTTATTTATTTATTTATATGTTTATTTATTTATTACTAGGGCTGTGACAATAGAATATTCTTTTCATCCTTTTGACTCTCGGGTATATATCCGACACAGTCAATCAAGCGAGAACTATATCCGTCTATATAAAAACATATAAGATATTAACGGATTCAAAGCAATGAAAAGAATATGCTGTTGTCACAGCCCTAGTTATTAAACTGTTTATTTTTCACTTTGAGGCCAGCAGACATACAGCCGTGAATGTGAAGTAGGAAGTAAGATGGAGGACCAAGTAAACCAGTGAACAGGAAGTACCAATTAAAGACGAAGGGAAGCAAACAAGGAGAAAAGGCAATGGCAAAATAAAAAACAACAAAATCACTTAAAAAGTAATCATTATCATCATCAGCATCATCATCAACAAAATTTGTAAGACGCATTTTTTTCATATATATATATATATATATATATATATATATATATATATATATAAGGGTAGGTGAAAATGGATACAAGGAAGAGCAAATTTGGACAATTGACATGGAGCAAAGGAAATTTTTTTTTTTTTTTTTTTGTGGTGGGATTTCATCTTATAGGCATAAATCTTTTGCAAACAAACTTGTTATTGTTTACCATGTGAAATCAAGAGGTGGGACGTCGTCAATCACAAACTGATAACGCAACAGTTTCACCTTGCGAGCAAATTTAGGAGTACATAATTCTTTTTATTTAATGGTATTATACATTTTTTAATGTTTTTTTTTTTTTCTAATCTAGTTTCCACTTTTGTTTTCTTTCTTTTTTAGTCACATATTTTCTATGATATGATAGCTGTATTATTTAAAACTGTCCCGATAATATTAATGTTATGAATTTTGAATTGAACAGTATAAATTTAAAAACAAAAAAGTATATGTTTACGTCGCCATATCTATCTTCTATTTATTACACTAAAAGTCTGACTTTGTTTGTCATCGTCTCCGGATTTAACGTCATGATGCCATTTACAGCAAACTTTTTAAACTTAACGACTAAAGCTGAAACGCTATCTGTTTTTGGTTTAGATTCTAGCTGATGGCACCCAAGTCATATTTAAAAAGAAAAAAAAGAAAACTTTTGAAATCACTACTATGTACCAGATACAATATAATAATCAATAGAGTATTGGCTCTATAATAATTACGAAATTGGCAGGAATCAAAATATCATCTTTTAGCGTATTTTATGACCGGATCATACTGGTGGAGGGCACTAGAATATATTGGGTACAATATATTCATCAATAGAGAATTGGCTTTATAATAATAACTACAAAATCTGCATACATTAAAATATTATACTTAAGCGTATCCTGTGATTAGACAACTAAAAGATGACCTTCGAGTAATATATAAAGTTATCTTGTCGGATTCTAGTAATATATAAAGTTATCTTGTCGGATTCTAGTAATATATAAAGTTATCTTGTCGGATTTCCATGTGAGACCTAAATAGCAATATGAACATTGGGCTGCTTTTATGGTAGTTAGCATAGCCACTATGCAAATTACTGCTCTCATGTCTCTCGTAACTCTCAAGGCCCCATGTATCGGGCAATTCTATGATACTTAAAATGGAGAGGGGGGGTAGAAAGTTAACCTTGAGTTTACTTTTGTGAGCCTCATAACCGTCCCTTCCCTTATTTTGTCCTTTACTTCTCACATTACATGAGCAATTTTTCTGCAAAAGGGGGAAGAATTGCTGTTTTCTGAGTAGGAATCTATCCATACAACACTTATTCTTGGCTAGTTTTTGATCTTCAAGTATATTTTAAGCTCCTTACATGAAGTGGCTTCATGCCTTGTCTGGAGCAATTTCCATTTAGACAATTGGTTCTTCTTATTACACGTGGTTGTTCTTATAAACAATTATATTTCTAGCTAATATTACTTATCTTGATAATTGTAATTCCTCTTTAAAAACTAACCCTGCAATTGTTGTGGACTGGTAAAGGGATTCGGAAGCAAGACACAAACTTGCGATTAAGTAAAACAAAGTATATTGAAGAAAATATAAATACCGCATATAAAGAAAGTGGTTGAACGTCAGTTTTCCTGCCAAGGCCAAGTATTAGACTGGGGTTGTCTTAACATGAAAAGGCAGGTGCTCCCGGTATTTATAGTGAAGGAGAAGAGTTTATGTAGTCCGTAAAAGTACCATAATTGAAATTTAATTCAAAATGGCGTAAGACAGCGTTTCTTAACGGATCTTCAATGGGGGAACCAGAAGAGTACGCCAGAAAAATAAAAAAACCTTTCAATATATTAATAAGGTAACAATACTTCATCCATGAGAAAATGTCCTTTATTTTTTATATATTCAATCGAACTTCTAGATACGAAATTAATTGGTTTCCACTTGGCTTTCGTATCCTGAAATTTTCATATCCAGAAAGGCGTTTTACATGTAAATCGCCTAATTTGTTCCAAGACAGAGTCGGACATCAAAAGGCCTAGTCACACAAGCTCAACAAACAAGCGCATCATTTTCAGCGAAATTTTCACTTTGATTTATAATTTTAGACTAACTAAATAAACAACATACAACAAAATCTGCTTTTTTTATTATTGAAGAGCCGGGGGGGGGCATGAGTGTTGAGAAACTCAGTAAAGAAGCCATGGGTCATCAAAGGTTGAGAAACACTGGTGTAAGAGAAGTGTGGGGAAAAAAAAAATCCCCAAAACTCTGAATTTTTCTTTGACATTATGGACACTTAATGAAAAGTTTTATGTTTATATATGATCGAGAATTTGAGGCGATAACCCAAGATGAGTTCTTTTGAGATTTCACGGTGAAAAGAAACGTTTTATGGTCCACTCAATTTTCTCTATAATAACAAATAGAACGAGGGAGTTAGTTTTTACTGATCATTCATGTTTAATACTCACACGTGAGAGCATTCTGTGTTTCTACAACGTCACCATTTGCACACGTATGGAATACTCTTGCAATATACTGTGCATCAACCACTAGTTTCTCTATATCGGTTCAAAAAAGAAGCCTCAAATCCAATAGGTCCTTCACTGTCAACCAAGCTTAAAATCCTGTCCCATCGCCACAATATTGCACCCCTGTGCTTTTTTTTTTTACAAGTACTTTAATGGAATGTGCTCTGATGAACTCTTAACACTGATGATCCCGCAACATTAATACTAACGACTAATCCGACAAGGGGCAAAATCCCACACCTTCACTGTAGACGTACTCCGATGCAAAAGAGCCTTCTACTCTGATAGTTTCTTCCTTCAAACTGTTAGACTTTGGAATTCCCTCCCTGTATCCTGCTTCCCCAAATCTGCTAACAAGCAGAAATTTAAACATAATATGAACAAACATCTTGCTGCTCAACTCCCTACTTAAAGTGTCCACATTTTACAGTAGCTTCTTAGATTTAGCCTGGTTTGCAGTGAATGAGTTTAAATTTAAAAAAAAACACACACACTTTCTACCCCCCCCCCTCGTTTTATTAATGACTGTCTTATTATCTTTTGCCAGATTTAATCCAGCTTAGGTTGCTTCAGTATTACTTATGTCAATTTAAAAATTTATTTTAATTTTCTTATCAGCTTGTTCATGCTGGGGATGGAGCATTTTACCAGATGCCAAACATTCGACTGCTAATTCAGATATTCCAACCGAGAGATCTTTTTAAGATTCTGACCTTCCCTTTAAATGTTATTGTGGTTCACCTGGTATATTTGTAAGATAGTTTTAAAAATTCTTTTTCATGAGTCCAGTTGCTCCTAATAATTACTGAAACGATTCAGATTGTGATTGAAATCCACCTTCTTTGAATCCGTCTTCCCTTCATGTCAATGTATCTTCTGATTTGCCTCGTATCCCTTTGCGCTTCTAACTCGCTCGTCTGAGGATAGCCAAGCTTCACATACACGCACACACAAAAAAAAATATGATAGTCTACCTTCTATGGCTGACGGTGAATCTATGAATAGAGAAGCGTTTGGCCGGGTGCTCGACACTAGAGGTACTGTGATTAATATTATGAAGGAAACACAAAGTGTTGGAGTGAATATATGCAACCCTGGGGATCTTGGAGTCATTTTCTTTCTATGTTTTTTTTTGTGTGCATCAACAAAAGAAATAACTCTCCAGTCTTCAAAAGAAGAATCAAATAGAATTCAGTTTTGCTGGAACTACGTGTTGCCCATTATACAAATCAAATATTGTATTTTTTAAGAATTTTTGGAAAAGTGAATTATAGTTAAAAATAAAAAAAAATAAAAAAAGAAAGAAAACTTGGTTAAAATTTTATACCAGATAGTGGGGCAGGTTATCTTAATATTCCATAAGAATCTTTCACTTAGTGATACAAGCACCAAGTGAAAAATTGTTTCAGCAATCTGCCCCACTAAGACGTTTTAATTAATCTAAAGGTCTTCAAGACAAATAGATTTGCCTTTTTGTTTTCTTAGCTTAGGTTATTTATAAATAATTTTTTAACATTTTTTTTTTTCAATATGAACCTAAGAGATACTTTTAAGAGTCACATGATCATGATGACTATAATGATAAATTAAAGTGTACTGATTATATAGATTTAGTTTCGTTGTCTTGTTTTATAGCATATCAACTCTTTTTGGGTTAGTTAGTGACGAATCCAGTAATTTTGGAAAAAAAGATTTTTTTTTTATGCTTCAAGTTGTTTATATCTTCAAATATTTATGCATGATGTTTGGTTTGGTTGTTTTGTTTTATGGCACATCAACCCCTCTCGGGCCATCCAATACCAAATCTTGCAACTTTGAAAAAGAAAGTTTCTATGCTTGAATAGTTTGAATGGTGTTTAGTTTTAGTTTTTTGTTTTATGATATGTCAAACCTTTTTGGGTTCAATCATTTTGGCAAAAGATTTTATGCTTAAAGTTCTCTATATCTTCAAATATTTATTTATGCTACTTAGTTTGCCTGTTTTGTAAAGAAAAAGTTTTGCTTTTGGCTTTGCTGAACATGGTTGAGTTTTGAAAAGAGGAAAAAGCTATAATGTTGATGTTTGGTGAATTTAGGCCAGGAAGTCGATATCTTCAGACAGCCTGATCTGTTAGCACCAGATGATTATACAGAGATTCTAAGTTTAATCCTGAGTGGAAATGTAACCTAGAGGACGAATGTTTGTCACGTAATTTTTTTTTTTTTATTCTTGTTTACAATTGGAGCGCTTTACGACATATGTCCGAGATAATTTACACATTTTAACCAACATTAGTTATCTTGAGGTTCTAAGTTCAACCCTGAGTGTAAGCAGCAAGGTGATTTAACAAAAGTTAATTGAGAGAATGTCCCAAGACTCCAATATAGAGTTGAGTTCAAGATAAGGCATCTGAAGAAGGCCAGAGTGCAAAACAGTCGAAACATGGTAACAGCAATTAAGATGAGAAAATCAGTCAATTTCTAAATAATGAACATTTCTTATTCCAAAAATACAGACAAGTATTGAACCTTAGAGTTCAAAATGTATTCTTTCGTTGCACGTTTGATACCTCAACCAAATTACACTTTCTCTGAATAAAACAGAATTCAAATCACGTTTTTTCTGACAGGCATTTATCTGATGATCAACGTAAAAATTACACAGAAAATGTTCAGCTCAATTTTAGCTTCCTGCATTTAGTCATTCTTCAAACGACTTTTATTTAAACAATTGTCTTTGCGTTCTTGTAAATATCAATTTCCAACTTTGAACCGATTTGACTTTTGTCCGTTGTCGTGTCAAAAGGTGAGATGGAATCAAAGTTCTCCTTGATTTGACAAACAACTACGAGAATAAATAGAATTTGAAATAATTGAATTGAACGAATTGAACGAATTTCGTTTCAAGTTAATTAGATTATTGATTTTCACGTTTAATCATTCCAGTGTTGTCTTTTGTTTTTAGTCAAAAATACAGGTTTTCATTTTATTCATGTATTTAAAAAATAATTTTTTTCATTCTTTTAATAAATGTTTAGAGATTTTTTCAAGGAATCTTTATTTGTAAAAACTGAATATGCAGAATAGGGCCGTGCAATTGTCAGAATTTTCTAGGCATTTTACGTAAAAGGCTGAGAGGTGCCAAAATGCTGAATCAATTAAATCGCTGCAGTCAAGGTCATTTAAGAAAATATTTTTGCTATTATCAGTTTATTATATATATAAAAAAATATTTATCTTTATTTAAGCAAAAAAAAAAAAAAAAATTATAAAAAAGAAAATAAATTTTTTTGTTTGGTATCAGTTATTTAATACTAAAATAATAAACATTTATTCATGAAACTTACTTTAAAAAAAGTTTTTTTTATTGATTTAAATTTAAATTTTTTCAAGGTTTGTAAATATTTAAAAACTGTCTAATAAATATCCATTGTATTTTATTCACAACAACAATAACAAACAAAAAACAAAATTTGTTGATAGTAGTTGGACCTAGGTAAGTGCTTTTTGTGAAAGTTTGGCATGGGGGAGGGACCATTTGAAAAAAATGTTTATATATTACTTAGTGATAACATACTTTAGAAGTTTAGATCGAGTCATTATGCATAAATGACTGGGTGTTAGGCTTTAGATTAACTGTAGCTATATATATATATATATATATATATATATATATATATATATATATATATATATATATATATATGTTGACTTCCCAAAAGAATGCCATCCATTGAATCTTTAATAAAATCCACGATCCTTTCTGCAATCCAACCACATTTGACAAAATAACCTTCAGTATATTTCTTATGTGTTTACTAAATTTCAGACGTAAATGTCTTTGTTTTATCATTGTTCAATACTTACAAAGGTTGTTTTAAAAGTAAATACCTAAGTAATTGTTTTTAAAATAATTAAGTTGTCTCCCCTGAGCAAGATATAAATGCGGCTGGGGATCTCTTGTGAATTTAATATTCCTATGACACTTCCTCCTTCGAAACGTCACAAAATGTTATCATGATAGACTGAAACGCGTAGTATCTGTTTTGTGTTTAGTCAGAGAAGTCATCCCCCTTTGACTGGGGTAGTTTATATTTATTTATCCCCCACCCCCTCATCTAGAGTGCTCCGCATTTCATGATAGACTGAAACTTAATGAACAAGTCAGGCTTACACTGAAGTTTATTTTCATCAAATATGATTGGATTTTAAAAAGGATTGTAAATTTTATTAACGATTCTATTGGTGGAAATTTTGAGGATGTCATCTTGGGGAGCATATCTGATTGGTTAGTTTCGTCATGTGGAATAAAAATAGTTGTTATACAAATTACCTCTCCAATGTGTATTGTGACTTGCAAAGTCTCTGTATAAAACATTAGCAATTCTATACCGTTTGCAATTGGGAGCTAGACTAGGAGAAATGAACATAGTATAATTTTGAAAAAAAACAAACTTATTTCTAAACAATTTTTTTTTTTGTTAAATTTGAATTTAAAAAACTGAGCTGAATAAAAATAAATGCGTTTGATTTTTCTAGAATTCAAACTTTAATTGAGCTCTGAAAGCTGATTCTGAAATTATTTACAAGAATTAAAATTCACTTCCCACAACATTTGTTTTGTGTGTTCAAGGCAATCAGTAAGCCGTGCTAAATTCCTCTTGATCCTAATGAAGACTGAGATAAAAGAATACGCACATGAATGCCTTACCCCCAGGGATGCACTTGTCGGGTTTAAGCCTTACCTTGTAAGCTTCCTTCACCCCTCTCTCTGTCCTTTTAATCACATGCTTGTATTAGGCATATTTTCAATATGGCGGTCAGTCATTATGACATGTATTTCAACAAGTGAGATGAAATTCCTCTTTATTCATTTTAATGCCAATATCTGAACACCACTATTTTCTTTACAATTGGGTAATAATTAATGAAACCAAGGCCTTTGGATTAAAAGAGTAATATATTTTGGTTTATTTGTTCTACTATTCTCATCTTGGTGATTATAGTAATACTATTTTGCTTGATTCTTAGTTGAACTTTGGATTCAGTAAAGAATTTCAAACCTATGGTTAGCAGTGGCAATAACTTACAATAACATAAATTAACAGTTTTACCGGGTTATAGGTGACAGGATGAGAACAATCTACTCCTGCTGATTATGTAAGGGGTTTAGTTTGAAATTTCGTACAGGTCTCATGTTCAAAAAGATGCAATGGAGAGAAGTTGGAGGGGGTTACATCGGCCAAAACGCTATGAATACGAAAACCAAGATGGAAACAGTAGTCGGAATGATGCGAATAATAGGAATTATTAATATCCATCTAAAAAACCTCGAAACACGTTAGTAATTAGTGTTGCTGTCTTTTTTTTTTATATTGACATTGGATAGTATTAGCTTGCATTTTTTGATAAATATATATATATTTTTTTTTTATTTATTACTTCAGGCAATTATTATGGTCCAGTTTGTTTTTAAATTTTGTTTTAAACAGCAATTATTTTTTGTTTTAAACAGCAATTATTTTTTTTTTTAAATCTTCCTATTTTGTATGCAAAAACATTAAGAGATGCCATTTCTGGAGAGACTATATATGAAATTATATAGCTATAAGTAGACGCTGAAGAGAGTCCGACGTAGGCGACTAGATATTGGTCACCTTTGTTTTTCGATTTGAAACCGACGGTACCGATGTCTTACAGATATTCTGTAACACACACAAAAATATATGTTTATAGGAAACATATGCTCATTCAATTATATTTCACCCCTTACTTATATCAATCCTTGTATTTATGAAGCTCGACGTATGTTAAATATAACTACAGGGCCTTTACAAATGAATGCCAAAAAGTCTATATTCCAAGTTGCAAGATGTTGTTCATCTTTCCGTTTATTTCTTTCAGTATGTTAAACTGTTCAAGTTTTGACAGCACCTGTTTCGTAGCGCAGAAACTATCATATAATTATAATGTAAATTTTTTAACATTTTCCGCCCTAACTCATCAAAAGAATAAGAACTCATTAACTTAAAAACAAAAGAAAAAGATTATGGCATGATTACATAAATCCGAAAAAAATCAGAACAGTAGTTGCAATTGTGTGATGATATTTACACCATCTTTGATTTTAATGCCTTTTAAATACAAAAATATTAAAAAAATTGACATAATAATTATATCATAGTTTCTGCGCTACGAAAAAGGTGCTGAACATTTCAACACGCTGAAAGAAATAAACGGTAAGATGAACAATATCTTGGAATTTAGAATATAGACTTTTTGTCATATATATATATATATATATATATATATAGAGAGAGAGAGAGAGAGAGAGAGAGAGAGAGAGAAATAAAAAGGAACAAATCGTATTATGTGTTCATCAACGTTTCGTCTTTATTTCGAGACTTTCTCGAAATAAAGACGAAACGTTGGTGAACACATAATACAGTTTGTTCCTTTTTATTTCTCTATTTTGTTGGGATACTATTTCCATTATTTTCATCATATATATATATATATATATATATATATATATATATATATATATATATATATATATATATATATATATATATGAGAGAGAGTATGATTAAAATTTATAGATAGTTAAAAATAATGTTGTTAAAACTTATAGGACTAGTGAACTTGATATTGGATTAAACTTGATTGAATTAAAAGGAACTACATGTTTGGGTTTGGCGGAGATATACACTCTAAGAAGTGCTATTTTAGATGCCGGTGTTTTAATTCACCATTATGTTATAATTAAATCTTTTGAAATATTATCTTGTTTGTACATATTTATTTTTCTTAAGGCCAGAGTTTCATCAATTATTTACACCTTTGCTTAAACTGATATAAATCAGTGCCATGTCAATCCGCACTGATTGGAATGAAACTAATTTGGAATCAATTCAGCGTTTTTTTAATAGACGAATGCTCGAGAAAAAAAAAGAAAAAAAACGTCGTGTAAGTCTAGACGGTCAGCCATATTGAATAAACACCTCGTACAGTTTGATGCTACATGTTTACAAAAATAGTGACAAAGCAGAGAGCAGAAATATTACCATCATCATCATCGTCATGAGTAAATTGTTCACTTTCTTGGTTCTTTAATATTTTTTTTTCCACAAAAAAAAAACAAAGAAAAACAAGACAAAAAAAACAAAACATATCCGCCATTTTTTTTTTTTTTCAACAAGTCATTCATTAATAACTAATAATGATGAATATGTGTTTTCCATTGAAAAAAAAAATGATGTTAAAGTTACTGATTAGAATGATTGGCGATTCGGAATCTTAACTTATTGTTTTAAGGATGGTAACTCTATTTTTATTATAAATTTTTAGAAGAAGATGATTTTTTTTTTCAATTACTTTGTTTAATGTAACAAACTTTTACAACATCAATTACAAAAAGAAAAAAAAAAGTAAAACGCGACGATATTGTAATTTTTCTTAAGCAAAACATTCGAGTAATCGTAAGAAAAAAAATGATTTTTTTTTCAACTACTTTAGTAAAATAGAGTTACCTCCCTTAGAACAATGAGTTTAGATTCAAAATTGCTGAATGGTCAAATACTGAACCCTAATTACAGTGTCCAAGTAGTAAGCTCATAAACGAGTATGCAAGAAGACTAGTGACTACAACAGTAGAAATAAGACTGGAATACACCTCACAACGCGAGTCATAATTTTAGGAAAAAATTATTTCCCAATAGTTGATCCTATTATTTATTAAATCTTTGGAAGACATATTCATATCCAGAGGAACTAACTTCTAAAATTTAAGGAATTTGAAAAGGAAATAAAATGTTAAGAAAGCTGTGTGCGGTCAATTAGTATATTCTGTTTTTACTGTTTTCTGAAAATGGATTGGTTGGTTGTTTTTGTTTTACGGCATATCAAACCTTTCCGGGTTATTTAATGCCGAATCCAAAGATTTTGAAGAAAAATTTTTCTAATAGAATATATTTGTTGTTTTCACGTTGGTTTCTATTTAACCCATAGTTGGAACCCTAACAGGTACTACCACTCCGGGTCAGAGTGGACCTGGGAGCAATGGTAATTAAAGGGTGGCTCCACACTCCCCAAAGCCCACAAGCTGGGGCCTCACCATTGGATATAGTTTAAGGTCATATCCAGGACCCCCATTGAGGGACTTTTACTCTCTGCAGGGGAGCAGTCGGCGTATTCTAATGCCCCACCGACAGGGCCCTGAAAGTGGAGTTTTTTATGTGAACGTATGTATCTAATTCCTCCAAAAGGAGCACTCTAGATGAGGGGGTGGGGGATAAATAAATATAAACTACCCCAGTCAAAGGGGGATGACTTCTCTGACTAAACACAAAACAGATACTACACTATAATCTTAGCCCAAAGACCAGGAAGTGCTAAGCCGCTAAATTCAACAAAAAATTATTTCAACGTTTCTGCATCCACGGAGAATAGGATTGAGTATCAAACAGTTCTAAGTGGCAGTCTTCTGAATGTTGAAGGTTCAATCCTTACTACAGGCGATAATAATTTTTTTTTTTTAAATACATTTATGAAGAAGCCTTTAATATTTGAAAATACAAGGAACAAAAGAGCAAATAAACGTTTAGTGTGTGGAGGGGTATCAGATCAGAAATAACGCTGCCCAAGAGAAGAAAATGTACCGGGATATCCAAGCAGACCATCGGGGCTCATTCTACAAGTCATTCAATATCTCGTTAGAATTGTGAAATATTGGAATCGAGCACTTTTGTTATTTCGACTGATTGTTTGGAAAACGGGTTGTTGTCCAAAATTCAACCTAATAAAATAAAAATTAATAAAAAATACAGAAAAATATTTATGATGTATATATCCGTAACGGAACAAAAAATGTTATATTCCAAAAATTATGTAAATTAATCAAGTAATTTTTTTTATATAGAAAATAAGATTTAAAAAAAAATTTTTTTTTTACAAGTTTTAGTGATTAATAGTAATTCGTAGCCATTACAAGATTGATTTTGATATCTATTAAAGACTAGCCATTGAGCAATGTTAGATGAATAGATTCTGATCCAGAAAACAAAAACAGCAATTCTTCCCCGTTTGTCAAAAACATCGCTCCTGGAATGTGAAGATTAAAGAACAAAATAAAGGAAGCGAAGGTTCACTTTTTACTCTTCTAAAATTCTTAGACTTATTACATTTTTCTTATGAAAATGTAACAAAAATTCTTCTTTATTTTTCTAAACTAAAAGTTATCGAAGTTTTTTTGTTTTTTTTTCGGAGTGGATGATGATGTAGTGGCAAAAAACACAGACTGACGACCTGGGTTTTTCGACTTGGAATCCAGTTTCACAAAAATCACTTTCACTTAGGATGTTGGTAACCTTCTTGTGGTCATTCTCATGAGTTCCAAATTAATTCCGACTAGAAAAATTATCAAGGAAACCAATGCCAACATAGAATCTTCGGATTTATGCAATATGATGATGATCAAAGTTTTTGATGAAATTTTCATCAGCAGCATCATCATCAGCAGCAGCAGAAGCTTAATTTGTTCATGCATACTGCTGTTTCGCAACAAATAGAAAAAATCGTAAATTATTATAAATTTCGGTTTGACCAATTTGTGAGAGTCAGGGGTATCGAGGAATACATTCTGCTCCCTTGAATACATCCTACATACAAATTCTTTAAAAAGACAAAAAAAAAAAAAGCCTGACAGGGTTAACGTCCGTTTTACATGCTGACTTGTGTGGGACGTTTTTTTTAGAAATTATCATTCATCAGGTTGCTTTAGAAGTCATTTCCTTAATTGAGGCAATTTTTTTAGAAGCTAGATACCCTCCCTGCTGCCAATATATGGGCAGGAGCTGCTCGGTACACCTATCCTGCCTTGATAGAGTTCAAAACCGGCTTTGAAACCTCGTAGGTGATGCCCTTTTTTCTTCTCTGCAATCTCTTTCCCACAGAAGAGACGTTGTGAGCCTGTTTCTGCTCTATCGCTATTTTCATGGTAAGTGCTCGTCTGAATTCCAATCTACGGTCCCTCCTTGCCAAACTTTCACAAAAAAATACTCAACTAGATAAAACTACTACATATGAGTTTCCCCACTCTTTATCTGTGCCGAAATGTTTCATGAACAAAGCTTCTTTCCCAGAACTGCCCGCCTTTGGAACACTGTTCTGCTGGCATGCTTCCCAGCTAAATACAACAAATCTAATGTAAACAAGTTCCTGTTAAGCCATCCCCATAAATAATCAAATTCTACCCAATTTACATCATTAACGATTATTTTACTACCACCTTACATTCATTAACCCTTATCCTCGAGTGACCTTCGGACCTTGATAAGAGGTAACCCTTAAGTAAAAACAAGTGAATAAATAAAAGATAATAATCTTGGTCCACTATGATCATGTAAATTGTTATTTGGATAACTACAGGATGGAACGATAAAATTGTCAGCCTAGAAAAGACGACATGATTCCATTTCCGTTTGATGAGAAACAATTTTTTTTTGTTGTGGACCATCTACAAGTTGGCTATTGTTTATAAATTCTAAGAGCAATAGGAGCCTTCTATCATGTCTGAAATTGACACAATGTTCAACAAGCAAGATCGGAGATGCGCCACTGTACAACTCATGTTCTCTACTGATCCAACACGACCATTGGCAGCACTCTCAAAATGCATCGTTGGATTGCCACAAATAACAGCGATGTGTTCAGAGTGATGAAAGTTTTTGCGACCATGGTTATGGTCTTTGATGTGACTTCAAGTGAAGGTCACGTCATGCCACCTCACATCTTCAAAGTCGGCTTGAAAGTCAACACCAAAGTGTGTCCTAGATGTGTTGAAGAGTGTGGTGATCCCCTAGTGCAAATAAGTGGCCGCTATCAGACTCTGGCTGTGGCAGAAAGACTTGGCGCCGGCCCATAAGTCCAAAGAGACCCAGGCTTGACTTCAGAAAGAGTGCCTTTGTACACTTCTCTTACTGAACCCTCCCTCTCTGACTTGAACCTACTGTATACTTTGTTTGATCATACATCGAGAACATCACCAACATGACCTCCCAAAACATTAAAGCCAGCCTGATCGCCACCATCCGCTAAGTATTCACTAAGCTCCCACCTGCACTTGTGGAAAAGGCATGCTCCCAGTTCCAGACCTGTATCGAGGAAGTGATTGTGGCTGTATTCTTTAGGGCGACAACTTTATCGTTTCACCTTGTATATTTTATATATAGACATATGCCTCCTATCTATAAGTTGAGCTCTATCGTAAACCAATAACATTTTGTAAAGAATGGATTTCTCTCAGTTACTGATAGCGTAAAATATATGTAAACAAAGAAAGTATATATACATGTGTGTGTGTATATGACTATAATTTCTACTTAGCGGTAAGTCTGTTAATGCAATCTTATTTGGCTATTCAAATTTCTAGTCCCTGTGTGAATTTATTTACTATGTCAAGCCACATTGATGTGTTTGTAGACAGCGAAACGGCTGTCTGTAAATGACATCTCTAAAGTATAAATTTCTTTATTTATAAAAACATTATTCGTTGCAGATATTAGATTTACTGGTTGTTTAAAAACAATATTTATCATCCGTACTAACAATGGAAAATTAAGTTTAAAAAAAAAAGAATCGGAAATTAGGCACAATGTTTTTCGATTCCGATACCAAAAGTTTTTCTGAGATTCTGATTAATCGTCCCAACACTACTTGTAAGAAATTCTGTTCTTTTTGCTGTGGGAATAAGGATGTGGTTGTTAGAAAATAAATGTATTTATTTGATTTAGTTACTCTGCTGAAAATCCTGAAAATGATATTAAATTAAAAAAAAATAAATAAATGCGAAAATTGTAATAATGATGCTGCCAGAATTGTTATTAACGAATGAATTGTTGAAAAAAAAAAAAATGGCGTTTTTTTTTAAAATTTATTTTGAAAAAAACTTTTTCATCAGCAAATATTAAAACATTTTGTTTTCCTCTGTGAAAATCAGAGAGAAACCACTCCCCCATGCAAAAGAATAAAAAAATGATTTACTACCTGAAATAGGTAAGCATCTCCAAATGCAGTGCTGAGAGAGAAAATGTTTTCCCTTTTTGGGTGTTCGGGTACGGCTTGTGCTATTCCTCCCTCAATGACTGAAAAGTAACGAACACCTTTAAAATTCAATATAGCAAGCAACGCAGTCACTTGGGTGAGCTGCCGTGGTTTTACTGACCTGTCTACTGCGTCTCAGGGTTGGGGACAATAGGGAAGGATGAAAAATGGCGGAGGTTATTAAAGAGGCAGCAGAGGCAAATAAAAGTTTTTTGGGGGATGAGGTAGAAATGTTGTATTAGTATCTAAGAAGAATTCACAAGGTTAATCACCAGAAAGGAATTAGAAAAAAAAAAAGAAGAAGAAAAGGATAACAATAAAAAAAAACAACCACAATAATATTAATAGCATTCATTTGTGTTTTGTAATTATCGTTATCAGAATTATTATCATTATTATCACCATTATGATTATTCCCCTGGCCGGTTCTTTAAGGGAGATAACCAAAGGTTTTAAGTAGGGAAACCATGCAAAACTTCAACTTTATTCAATACTCATGCGTTGCCTGGTCTGTCATGCTTACGTTTCGGATAACGTTTTCATTGTTAAAACATGTTTCATTTTTAAATGCGTCCAAGCATCTCTGGAAAAGGCTCTGTCAGTTAGTCCGTCTGTCACATTTGAAATGTTTTGTTGTTTTTTGTTTATTGGTCTTTCATACTAAATTTTAAAATGACATTTGTATAAGTGTTTATGTCTATCTGTCAATCTGTGGCATTCAAGCATGAAATGGTATTTTTGTTAGTCTGTGACGCTTTAGTATGAAATAGCATTTTCATTAGCCTGTGATGCTTAAGTGTGAAATGGCATTTTCATTAATCTGTGATGCTTAAGTGTGAAATGGTATTTTTGTTAGTTTGTGATACTTAAGTGTGAAATGATATTTTCGTCAGCCTGTGACGCTTAGGTATGAAATGGCGTTCTTATTAATCTGTGATGCTTAAGTTTGCACCACCGTTTTCGTTAGTTTATGACGTTAAGCATGAAACAAATGAGTTAGCAAAATTATTATTTTAATTTAACATGCGAATGAGGATACTTCCCCTTACAAATAAATTCTAAGTAAATATTCAAAATAGTAAAATATTCAAAATAACCAAATATTCAAAATAGCTTGATATTCAAAATAGCCAAATATTCAAAATAACATATTAACGTTCAAATAAGATTTCCTCCATATGGTTTTCCTAAACTAGCTTGTACAAGAAATTGTGAACTTTCTCCAAGCGATGTTGTCTCTAGTAACATACTGGACCAGACCAGCTGAATTCTTTTCCTGGAATCTGGTAAGATCAAGAAACCATAAGGAGGATATGTGCCCCCACCTCGACCTAAATAATCCGACTAACCCAACAAACAGCAAAATCCCACCCTTACACTGTAGAGTTCTCTAGATGCCAGAAAGCCTTCTACTTTCTTTCCTCAAACTGCTAGACTTTGGAATTCCCTCCCTGAACCCTGCCTCCCTGACTGTGTTGACATGTGGAAGTTCAAATCTTGCTACTTAATTCCCTATATAGTATCCCAGCATAATTGGTTCCAAATAGTAGCCCCTTGCGTCAAAGTGGCACAGTGCCAAAGTAATAAAAAAAAATGTGATCAATTGAAAACTCAGTTGCACTATGATGAACGAGTTTATATATAAGTAATAATTAAGGTAGAGTATATTCTATTAAAAATACTTAATGCTAATCGGAAAAATAATTAAAAAAAAAAAAAGAACTTTTGAAACATATCACAAAATCAGTACAGCCAGAAATATATGTACGGTAACAGAATATCTCTTGGCAAAAAAAATGGGGTTGTACTGTTTCCCCTTGCAATGCATACGCGAAAACCATTAAGTCCAAATAATGCCTAAATTATTGGTTCATAGTGTCCGGCTCCCGTGTACATGTATAAGCATTAGGGTAGGTCGATTTTCAATTATTTTCCACAACAGAATCTTAAATCGACAGATGTACTTCTCTTGGTGATTAAATTGCTATCTCTTTACTCCCCGCCGCCGCCACCACCAAAGATGGAATCCTTATAATAACCGGCTGTTTTTTAATTTTTTTATTGTAAACCGTCATTTCATTTTGTTCTCCATTTTTATTTGAATGAATTGTGTACATCGCTTAGCCATAACATTTTTTTTAATTACTAAAAATAATGAAATTTTTATTATTATTATTTTGTTTTTAATGCATACCCTCAAAATATTTTTAAAAAATGAACAAGTTCTGTTTTTTTTTTTAGATGAGGAATGATCGTTTGTATTTTTTGGATTAATCGGACTAATGTTCTCATCTTAGGTATTATTTGTGCGAAACGTCGTGCAAATAACACTCAAGAGGAAAAAAATTAGTTCGATTAATCAAAATAATACTATTCATGTCTTATTCATAAAAAATTCTTGTGTCGAGCTCCGATGCAATTAACCTATGCTATTACCAATTCATGCCTTACATTTCTTAATTTTTGAGATGAGGTATAGTTGTTTGTATCACTTGCATTAATCAGACTGTTGTTTTCATCTTGACTATCACCTGCACAAGGTTTTCCTATTCTCTCCTTTGCTAGTTTCTTCAGTTTCCTTTTCTCTCCTTTGCTAGCTTCTTCAGGTGCAAAAGACGCATGGCGTCTTTTGCACCTGAAGAAGGTCGAAAGTTACTTCGATCGAAACGTTGTGCAAATAAGACTCAAGATGAGAACAATTGTTTGATTAATCCAAATGATACAAAAAAAAAAGAAAAAAAAGACTGACTATTTTGGGGGAGATATCAAATATGTCCATATAAAGTTAGATGTTGGGATGATGAGTGACGGCAGCAGAAACTAAATTTTTCACTGGCATCCACTTTTTTTTTTAAAGCAATCTATGTATACTTTAAACTGTGCTATTTGCATATTTTTTGTTAAATAATTGAACATAGTCGACCAGGAAGCTGTTTTTTAATAAATGTATATATATATATTATTTTCCACAACAGAATCTTAAATTGACAGAGGTATTTCTCTTGGTGATTAAATTGCTTTCTCTTTACCCTCCCACCACCACCACCACCACCAAAGCTGTAAACTAGTAACTTATTTTAAATATGAAAATACTGCAGACAGAAAAGAAGAAAAAACAAATGGACAGAAAACTTTTTTTCTTTCTATTCAATTATTTCGTTATTACATACAATATATAGATTTTAGTGTTGCTGGTAGTTTTAAGTCAATAAATAGTTATCATTTTATCATTAGTACCAGCAACGTTTTAAAAAAGGAAAAACACTAAAAGAATGTTTTTTTGATTTTGGAAATTAGACTCAATTTTTTTTTTTATACCAATTCCGATATCCATAGAGTTCCGGTTTTTCCTATTTCATTTAATCGGAGTAACACTAGTTGATATGGCAGCTAAGATTCTGTTGGGTTTTAATGACTACAAATAAGTAATTATTATATTAATACAATTATTTTATTAACATAATATAATTATTTTATTAACATGATATAATTATTTTATTTTGTAAAGCAGACTCGCTCTCCAAATATAAGACAAAATAATATCAAACAACTTATATATATATATATATATATATATATATATATATATATATATATACATACACACACACACATAAAATATGGTCATATAAAGTTAGATATTGGTGTGGTAAGTAATGATACCAGAAACTAAATTTCTGACTGACATCTATTTTTTGTGTAATCTAGGTATTTGATAAGACAATAGTTAAGATGGCAGCTGAGTTTTAACAGCAAGTTGAACTGTTTTGTTTTATAGTCTGTCAGTCGGTCAGCGTATTTAAAAGAATTGGAAACATGTTGTCTTGTTTGGCCATGGGGGCTGTTTAAACTGTGACGCAAATATTGTGTTGGAGACACAAGAAATAAACACACAGACGGTGTATATATATATATATATATATATATATATATATATATATATATATATATATATATATATATATATATATAAACAGCTAATCTTGCAGGCAGTATAAGTATGGAAAGAAGGGATATGTGTGAAAGGGCGAACATGTTGACACATTAAATCACCTGAAATGCTACATATATAAGAAAAGACAGAATGGGCCTGCGAGAATAGGTCAAAATAATAATACAATGGGTTTTAACAAGGACATTATACTTTTTCATATAACTTGTAATGCTAATATTAACATTTTCTAAAGGCAGCCATTAAAAAAAAACAAAACTGTTTTACTTAAAAACAAAGAAAGAAACAAACAAGAAACCACCACAATCTCTTGGAAACGAATCCTGCTCGCATTAAACAGGACATGAAAACCATATTTTCTTGATTTTTATTTCTGCACTCCAACTCTTTCTCCCCTCCTCCTCCTCCTCCTCCTCATCCTCCTCTTCACGTGGTGCAAGGAGAAACCTTCCTCTTGGCCTCCATCCTGCTTTTGTAGGCAACACCAGATTCTTCTGCAGACAAAGTACACGATTAAACAAAAGCAAAACATATAAAGAAAAGGAAGAAAAGAACATTTTTTTCCTGTTATTTTAATTCTTGAAGATGTAAACAAGTTAGTTCTGTTATATTTCCACATTTTTTAGATAAGGATTGATAATTCATATTAGATCATTCAGACTACTGTTCTCATCCTGAGTGTTGTTCTAACAATGCTTATAACGATACAAGCTCCGCCCTTCTTCTGGTGTATCTCGTCAAACTCGGGAATCTACAAGGAATTTATTTAATCCATGTGGATAGAAATTCCGTGCAGATACCCGAGTTCGACAAGATACACCTCAAGAAGGTCGGCGGTTACATTGTCTGAAACGTTGTGAGAATAGCATTCAAGACGAGAATCGTAGTCGGAATAATACAAATAATACGAAGTTAGTCTGGCTTTAAAGTGAGAAATGCTCACCAGATGTGCAGGTATTGATGATTGTGATCTTTCTTAATAGAAGGTATAGCATAGGTATGTTTAATGGAATTTTCCCCACACAAACATATAACGTACCATTATGAATTTTGTAACATGACTGCTATGTTTAAGGTTGGGTAACGTTGACTATATTTAGTTTCATTTTGTTTTATACAAACAGCTTAGTTGATCATGGGGTTGTTTGTCCTAATAAGTAAGTATTATATATTATTCTTTAATTTTATTTAATTTGTTTTTTTTTATGAAACGTGGTGAAACAACAATAACAACTATGAAGATGAGGATAATAGCCCGCAAATAAATAACTAAATATACAAATAAGTAAGGTTTTGATGATGCTGGGGAGGGTGCAATTTGAAACTGCAAGGATAGCAGAGTTTTTAATTAATATGTTCCTGAAAATTTGGGGGGGGGGGGAGTGTCATGTGCTACTGGAGGATTGGTAAATGGAGATGTTAGAGTAAGACTGGTGATATGTAAGGCACTGAGAAATATTAGTTCTAGTCATGCCAATACGTGTATTGTTTGTGGAGACATGTTTTCCCATTGGTCGATTGGGATGATCGTAGATCAAGTGATCGAGTGGGATAAGAAGGTATACTAAAATGTTTTTGAAACGGTTTTAATCGACTTTTTTTTTTTTTTCAATAAATTCACTTAATTTTAATTTTGTAGCTTATGTGCCTGAAGACAGCTCATGATAGTCGAAAATGTTTGTTGATGCCGCGAGTTCCAGTTCACACTTGAGCGAACCTTTAAATCATTGGTTTGCCAACTTGAAAGGATGGGTAAAAAAAAAAAAACAAAAAAAAAAACACGCTGCTCAAATATACAAATCTTAAATATTCATGTATTTGTTTTTTTTATGGAAATTGCTCCAGACAAAGCATAAAACCACTTCATGTAAGCAGCTTAAAAAAAAAAAATAAAACATACTACTTCAAGGTCAAAAACTAGCCGACGATAAATGTTAGATGGGTAGATTCTTATTCAGAAAACAGCAATTCTTCCCCATTTGTCAGAAACCTTGCTGATGGAATGTGAGGACAGTAAGGGAAGCGAGAGTTACAAGTAAACCCAAGGTCTACATTTTACTCTCTTATGCTCATAAAATTTTATAACAATGGAATGCAAAAATAATTCTTGATTGTCCACTAGATAAAAAAAAAATATTTTTTAATCTAGTGGGAAATTTTTGTCATCATATTATACATCTATACCTAGTGTTTGTTAGTTTTGAAATAAGGATATTATTGTAGCTGTAATTAAAGAGGATTTTTTTAAAGTTCATGCCTAATAGTTTTGAAAAAAATTTTTTAAGAAAGCAAATTCTTTGCCCCCCCCCGAAAAGATAATCACAGCGAAAGCAATTGAAATCTCATGTTGTCATAAATAGACGAATTTTAATTGCTTCCAATTGATGAAAAGTTCCCCCCACCCACCTCAGGCCATTTTTCAATGGCATTTCCATTACCGTTTTTAGCCATTCTTAATTGCAGCCTGCAATAACTAGAAAAAAATATTAATGAAACTCTTGTAAGGGTCTGTTTAAAATCCATTCTTTTCTTGGAAGAAGATCTTTAAATGGATTCAAGTTTTTTAGGATTGTTCAAGAATTTATTTTTTTTTTTTTTTTTTTTTTTTGTCATATTTTATGCAGCTGATTGAAAATGACAAATATCAGAGACAAAGAAAAATCACAAGACGAGTATAAAAGTTGTTGATTATTATTCTAAAGAAGAGACAGCAATGCTTTTTAAAAACGGTTTTGTTATTTACACAATCAGTTCTGGTACTGGGAACGCATCCGTAACATTCATGAATGGGAACTAAATACCATTCTTCGAAAAAAGAAAACAAAAAAAAAAAAAAAAAACATTTTTTTTTTTAATTGGCAAAAAGAAATTTTAATGAAATTTTCCGTATTTGTTTTCAATTTATGTAGTTTAAGAAATTTTAATGAAATTTTCCGTATTTGTTTTCAATTTATGTAGTTTAAGAAATTTTAATGAAATTTTCCGTATTTGTTTTCAATTTATGTAGTTTAAGCTTGCCACTCATACTTTGGGTACATGATTCACTTTGAATATGTGTGACGCCTGGTTAGGGGCATAGTAAAGGTGCTTTTCATACTCATTTGTGAGGAGTGGATTATTTACACTTCAAAAAGCAAAGACTGCAGACAACATCACAGAACTCGATCGACTGTTTTATTTTTTCCCCTCTAACACAATACCGAGCCATCCATGATTGCATGCAAAAGATTTACTGTAGACCCTTTTGGCTAAACGAGTAAAAAGCTGCTTACTATCTACATTGTGCTATGTTTGACTTTTTACAGCATATCAACACTTTTCGAATTATTTAATGCCAAATCCTGTCATTTTGGTAGAAGTGTTTATGCTTAAATTCTTTATGCTTTCAAATATTTATTTTTGGTGTTTGGTTGGTTTTACATTATATAAACTCTTTTGGGTTTTTTTTTAATGATAAATCTGGTCATTTTGGTCTCAAGTTTTTTTTTTACATCTTCAAATATTTATTAATGTTGTTTAGTTTAGTTGTTTTATGGCATATTAACTCTATTTAATACCCAATACAGTAATTTTTGAACAGTGTTTAATAGGTATTCAGTTCTCTCTAATTTTTCTTTAAATATTTAAATTATCACAATTTTCAATAAATTAATTGAAAGGTTACAAAAATTGTTTTAAATATTAAAATAAATTTCAGCTGACTTATTTTTATGGTAAGAAGAAGGAATATTTTTTTTATTATTGTGGAAACATTTAAACTATTACAAGCTTCAATAAGTAAACGTTGTTTTGGTTGTTTTGTTTTACGGCATATCAACCCTTTTCAGGATTTTTAATGCAAAATCCAATAATTTTGGTAAAAGTTTTATTTTTCGAGTTTTTCTATGCCTTTAAATATTTATTCACATTTTTTAGTCCAAGTGCTTTATTTTACGGCATATCAAACCTTTTCAGGGTATGAAATGCTAAATCCGATCATTTTGGTAAAAGTTTTTTTCTGTTTCATGTTCTTTATATCTTTAAATATTTAATCATGGTTGTTGGATTTGGTCGTTTTGTAGAGGAAAATTGTTTGCTTTTGAATTTGACTTGATTGAGTTTTGTAAAGGGAAATAAAAAAGACAATGGCATTAACGTTTGATGAATTTTAGGTCAGGAAGTCAGTATCTTCACACAATCTGATCTCGTAAAGAAAAGACGTATTTATTTATTTTAACGAATATTTAGTTGCAAACGATATTTTTAGAGAAGAAGAGAGACACAATATTTTTGTTAGGACAGGTTTAATATTATTTCAATAGAAATATCATCGATAATAACTTTTACAGATAGTTGAAGAAACACACTGTGGTATTACTATGGAGGCTTGCACTAGTTCAAATAATTGTTTTAACACTGTTCAGATAATTAAGTTATGGCAAATAAGGAGAACATTTTTTTATTATTCTGAAATGAAAATTAAATAAATAAAATTTTCGAAAAAAAGCTAATAATTTTCTTCCCAACTAAAACAGAGTGGAAATAAAATGGACAAGAAATGGATAACAAATTTATTTTTTATTTTCCTTTCTTTTTCAGCTTTTATAAAAAAAAAAAAAAAACGTCATCAGAGGGGAAAAATGTTAGATTAGCAATAACGAATATCTGAAAACTTAAACAGTTCTATAAAAGCAGAATTTTTTTTACAACTTTATAGGTTTTATTTGTAGAAATTCTTTGTTTGCGTGTCCTTGGAGTTTTTTTTTTTTTTTTGTATTATTGAATATTCATCACCAACACATCTGATATGGTTCACTTAAAGCCTGAAGCAGATTTCAATAACTTTGTGGGGGGGGGGGGAAACATTCAATTAAAAGATTATAGAAACAGAAAGAAATGAACAGAAACAATACATTTCATTGAGGGCTTTATCTTTTTACTTCCCTCCATTCTTTTTAGCAAAGAATTAAATTGCTTGGATTAGACAGATAACCACAAAGAGACATTTTTTATGAGTTAAACAAAAATAAATAAATAAATAACAAACAAATATTTCAGCCAAAATCAAATCCAAGTAAAAGCTGGGCAAGTCATGTTTCTTATTCATAAAAAAGACTTGACTATCAAAATATAAAACTAACGCAGTTTTGCAACAACCATAAAAAAAAATGTCACATGAACAGGAACAACTGGTCATGTCAACGGCTGAAGTAACAAAAGTTAGTCAATAGCCGGACAGTGTTGTAGGAAACAGGTTGTTTTCATGATTAACAGCAGCCAGTTGTGCTGAAAGCAAAAATTGCAATAAGCGTCCTGTTGCCAGACGGGGAAAAAAATCGTGCCAGTAATTTAATACAGTTTCAGGGCAGAAAATCAGAAAGAGTTTGATATCTTAGCCGCGAATGATAGAATTTAGGGGAAACAGAAACAGATGCGACACCTTGAATTAAAAATAAAAAAAGTTCATTTTCAAATTAGGGCACAAGTCCACCAAATTGGGATCGTGTGGTGTCGGTGGTCATCTTCCTTTGTATATCGTGCTGTTTATCTCTGGATGTTTATCTCTATTCCATGACAGAAAGATGTGACTCAAGGTCAGAAACGTTGGATTTGAAAAGCCAGCGCTCTAGAGGAAGAGCACTATGGTCTGCAAAAAAACACATGGGCAGCCCCATCGGCATTCACTGGTAGGAGCGCGTCAGGTGACTAGCAATAAATTAATTGCAAGGGTGAGGAGGCAAAGACTAGGAAGACAGACCTTCTAGAACTGCACAGGAGCATACCTTAACCAACAGAGAATGAGCCACCTCAACAATAACCTAGACTCTTGTGGCTTTGTGGCCGAGGGATGAACCCCTACACTCTCACTCATTCATTCTTTCATTGTCCATCACTTTCATTTCAGCAGTCACCAAAATGCCACATTTACTCTACAGGATATCTCACTCACACTACACTTTAAAATATTTATTTGCAGAAAATATAAAAAAAATAATGATTTACATTTTAAACAAATTAGGCACAAGGCTTTCAAAAATGTAGGGGAAAGGGAGGGTTTGTTGGTTATCTTTGGTCTAAAGTGATAAAAATGTCTATCCAACTTCTAACTAGAATCATCTCAATCACCGCAATACCATATTTACTCTAAGGCCATCCTACTTTGATATGCCCAGATTTGTTGAAAATTTTATTTTTCAAAATTTATATTATGCACAAAATGCATTTGAATAACATGGGAAGGCAGGGGACTAAAAATTCTGTCAGTAGGACCTTACCAATCCATTACAAATAATTAACTGTCAACTGCTTTCCGGTTTGTTCAGAACTGAAAACAAACACTTGCTTAACACTTTGGAACTTATACTACACTTTGATTAATATATTTCATTTTGAAAAACAAAATGTTTATAAAATAAAAGTAGGCACAATGTCAATAAAAAAAGTGAGAAGGAGAGGGGTCTATGGGCATCCTTGTCATTGAGTTGTCTAAGATATTCCTAGCTAGAGTTCTCAGTTACTATATTGCTATATTCACACTGGGTGTCGTCCTATTTGTGATTCCCAGGTCAGTTCTTTTTCACACACACACACACACACACACACACACACACACACACACACACACACACACACACACACACACACACTTTGATCTTGAGCGATCGTGTGGGCTCTGGAAAGGCGATTGTCTGTTGCCTAATTCATATTTTTACAATCAGTTGACATTTGATGGTCTCAAAAAAAAAAAAAAAATCAATTAACAAAGAACATCCGGTCTTGTTTTAAACCAAGAAAGCTGACAGAAACTAACAAGTCTGGTTTGTTGCTATGAGATTTGCAGTTGTAATCGCTTACAATAAGTTTTTTATGGAAACCGCCTCAGACGAGGTATGAAGCCACTTGATATGAGGAGCTAACAGGAATAAAAGATGATTAGCGTAAAGACAAGCGATGCCTATTGGTCTTAGTCATGAAAAGACCAAGGCTATAGGTAGGAGGCAAACAGTCAGCAGAAATAGAGTTCCACAAGCCTACGGTTCTGGAAAGAAGCTACTGAGATATGATGCTGTATTACAATGAGGTTTTAAAACAGTAAATTGATGGAGACCACTAGACCAAGGAGTCGAACGAGCTGAAACAAAGGAAACAGGAAATAGGTAAGGCAATCCTGAAGAACACATTGTTAGATAGCGAAGAGGGGAGCTTGAGAGGAGGGCGTCACCTTAAAAAGGAGGGGGCAGCCTAAAAATGGAAGTGACGTGACTTTCACCCAAGAGAGGATTTTTGCTACTTTTGCCTATGAAAACCAAGTTTAACAGACGTGAAACGTTGTAGTCCCGGCCAGCCACGACAGGTAGTGAAACGTCCAATTCATTCATTCTCTCTCTCTCTCTCTCTCTCTCTCTCTCTCTCTCTCTCTCTCTCTCTCTCTCTCTCTCTCTCTTTAACCTGTATATCAGTTTTCGATCTTAGCTCTGTTTAAATAAAACTTTTGAAAACAAATCAGTGTCTACAAGTTTTTCTATCTACATCTGGGTTTAACAGCACACTCATTAATGACAGCCCGGCTTATCACAAAAGACGTTCGGGTGAATAATGTTTATACACTAGTGACGTTAAAGGTACGCAACAACATGCAGTAAAAGTATTTCTAGAAAATATTGATACTAGAAACATCGCATCTGTGAGTGAGAAATTGGAGAGAAGTATAAAGTAGGGAAGAGGGGGGGCAATCAAATTACAGATACAGTTATAACATGAGTTTTCACGTTACTATGGTAATGAGTATATCTCTAGAAAAAAAATGTGCCAAATGTCATGAGATGTTTAATTAGTATTTGTTTTCAAGAAATTCAATACGTGCTCTTTATTAGAGTCGTATCTTGTTTGTGTGTAAAGAAATAATCTCGCACTCGTCGTTATTAGATACGTTTCAAGGGAGAATGAATCAAGCAAGGTTACAATCGCTCTCTGATTGGCTGGGACATTTTGATTTGTTTCCTGAAAGCTGACAAAGAAAGTACTGGGTCAACCATCTGTAATAAAAAGTTAACCTTGAAAAGCAATAAATAATATAAATAAATAAATAAAACAATTTTTAACCAATACAATTAGTTACCTGTGAATACACAAAAATGATAAACCGTTCAAGCTCACTTAACTCACATTATAACCCAATAATGAATTTATATGAATCTAATTCAAGCGAAATATTTTCCCTAATTTCATAAGGAACAAAAAAAGGTTTGCTATTACATGACCTATTTAGACGCTGATGTAAGAATGAATCTTATCAATGAAATGGCATTATGTTTTTTTTTTTTTTTTTTTTTTTTTTGAGAAGAAGAAAAAGAAAGCTAGAAAATAAAAACTTCAGATTGACAAACACGACGAGGCTTTTCTGGCTTCGAAATTTACCAAAATGGAAATTCAATCACAGAATTTTTTTCTTCTTCTTTATTGGAAAGCATGGAATTAATTTGGATAATATGTATTATGGTTGAATAAGAATGACTGGCTTTTAACTTTTAAATTAATTGAAAAACAAAAGCGATCGATTGAAGGTTCTTCTTTAATGTGCAAGACTTCTCATCACTCAGAATTACTTGCAATAATACAAGGTGCCTTAAATTAGTTCCTAGATTTTTTTCATATGGGCACTTTTAATGATAGTACACACATAAAACTCTAGTCCTCTTCGAAGTAATGTCCTCCGGCTGCAATGCAGTTGTTGTACCGTTCAAACAAATTCTGGAAGGCCCCATGGAAGCCCTCTTGTGTGAGCGTGTTAATGACCCTCATCGCAGCCTCTTTCATCTCCTCTATTGTCTCATAACGACAGTCTCTAAAGTTTTTTTGGAGTTTAGGGAATAACCAAAAGTCAAATAGAGAAAGGTCTGGACTATAGGAAGAGTGAGGATTGTCTTGATGCCTATCTTGGTCAAATAGTCTGTGACAAGGATGGAGTTGTGGACGTGCATTGTCCTGGTGGAAATGCTATTGATCCGATTTGAAGAGTGCTGGCCTCTTCCGATGGAATCTCTTCCTGAACTTAAAGCATCAATGTAGTATTCCTTTTTGACTGTCCGTCCAGTGAGCACCCGATGCATGTATATCATGTCAATGCTGTAAAAAAAGGAGGATCATCATAAGTTTCTCGGTGGATTTGCTCTGTCTGACCTTCTTGGATCTGAGAAAGCCAGCATGCTTCCACTGAGAACTCCCTCTCTTGGTATCTGGATCATAGCAGTAGATCCAGCTTTGATTGCAGGTCATCAGAGCATCAAGATGGTCCAAAGGCAGTCTGAAGCATTCCATACATTTCTGCGGCATTTTTGACAGTTTAAAACAGAACTTTATTGCATATCGTTCTTCTGAAGTGTCCTTACATCCAGATTGCATTTTTGAAATTCACCAGCTGTGACAATCAGGCTTTAGTAGGATGTATTCCAATTCCTGCTGTAGCTGTTCCTTTGAACATAAAATCATAAAAATTGGTCATTCATCTCATAGGATGTATAGCAATGACATATTGTATTTTTCAAGAATCTGCGACAATTTTAAAGTCCTGTACAAAAAAAGTCTGGAAGCTTATTGAAGGCACCTTGTATATTTAAATGCTATAGTACATATATACATAGTGTTTTGTCTCTCTCTCTCTCTCTCTCTCTCTCTCTCTCTCTCTCTCTCTGTATATATATATATATATATATATATAATTGAATATATTGCTGTTGGTTAAGGATTCTTCATTGTTATAATTCCTTGTTGGAATGTTTGATGGATTAATAAATATTGCATATTTATTGATCCAGCAAGCATTTAAACAAGGAATTATAATAATGAGAAATCCTTAATCCATGGATTTTCAAATATAAGCGCTTTTCATTAGAGGATATACATTAATAAAAATCCATAGTTTAAGAACTTGTTTTTATTGTTATATTTCCGTGTTTGAATTTTTGCTTTTGATGGATCAATAAATATTGTAATTTATTCAATTTTAGTTTTCATCATCTATCTTTCTTATTTCTTAAATTGCTCTATCTAGTCTCTCTCTCTCTCTCTCTATATATATATATATATATATATATATATATATATATTGTATGATGCTGCTTATTGTTGTGTCCCCAGGAGGGTCACTAAGGAAAAACACGGATATAGGTTAGAAAGGTAAACTAGATTGAAACAAAACAGAATATACAAGAAGCAACAGTCATTGCACATTCCACTAAAATGGCATATTATGAAGTTTACAGACCGATATTTATCTCTCTCCCACTGCGAAAGAATGTGACAAAAGATCGGAAGCTGAGAAAATAAGTCCATGCTTCCAAAAGAAGGAGCACTTTGACCCTGAAAAATATGGTGAGAGTGCCTCAGGCAACAAGTAATGAATTTGCTCCTCCTGAAAGCCAGGAGGCAAAGCCTGGGAGGGTGAACCTTCTAGGGTTGCACAGAACGTTTTGCATTAATCTGGCAGCAAAAACGCCACTGAAGTGGCCTAGTTTCCGTCGGACTGATTGTCAAGGTTGGAGCCTCGAAGAAGAGGTTATTTTTAGTGCATGAGTCCTCACGACACTAATAATAATAATAATAATAATAATAATAATAATAATAACAACAATAATATTAAAACCAATCAATGCTATTGACTGGGCTGAAAATAACCAAGAAAACTATTATTTATTTATTTTTTTGTGTGCTAACCTATCCTATTTATATTATTATAAATGTCCTCCCTATCTGTGTTGTTCGTCTTTGCCCAAGAAAAATTGTCTATATTTGTATAATATACGCATACGCAGTGTTTGAAAATAGGGGAAATATATCTAACAATATGACATCAATAAAAGAAGGAAAACCAGTTTATGTTAAATATACTTTACTAGCAATGATACCTGCACTTTGCGCAGGACCTTGCTGCACGCTCGGGTACCCGCTTTGCAGGCACCCTTGCAGTAAGAGGATGTTGCATCAAATATGACCTTAACCTTTGATCTTGACTTTGAAAAATGATGTGCACAATCCCTAGGTCGGAGACCATCATCATGTCAGGTTTAGTCATAATTGGTCCAGTGGTGTGGGCTGTACGAGAGTATTATATATATATATATATATATATATATATATATATATATATATATATATATATATATATATGACTTTGACCTTGAAAAATGGTGTGCACCATCATTAGGTGGAAGACCATCATCATGCCAGGTTTGGTCATAATCGGTTCAGTGGTGTGAACTGTAGGAAAGTTGTATATAGACACACACACAAACGCTACTACTTTATATATATATGTTGACAGAGAGAGAGAGAGAGAGAGAGAGAGAGAGAGAGAGAGAGAGAGAGAGAGAGAGAGAGATAGATATATAGATAGATGGTCTGCACCATCCATAGGTGGGCGGACCATCATCATGTCAGGTTTGGTCATGATCGGTTCAGTGGTGTGGGTTGTAGAAGAGTTGTATACACAGACACACACGCATACACATAAACGCTACTACTTTATATATAGATTTATTAAATTATGATATTTTGGTATAATTTATTTCCTTTTTAGATATACAAAAGCAAGAAGAAAAACGATTTTCGCATTGGAGAAAACATTACAAATGAATAAGGAGGATTACTGAGAGTTAAAATATAGATTATAATGGCATAATGATTAGAGTGTTTGCTAATGGGCCGGAAGACTGTGGTTCAATCCTCAGTAGAGCCATACTAAAAATTCTAAAGATGATACCTGATGCCCCTTTGTAAAACATTCAGCATTATGAGGTGGGAATTAAGTGCAAGTAGACTAATTCTGTGAAAGTGAGTAGCGCTAATGAAAAGGGAGCGTTTGGGTCGTCCTCGACTATGGCCGACCACTTTACTGAAATAGAAAACAGACAGGAGAAAGAAAGGAAAGCGGTTTTCTAATGTGAAAACAGGTTTGCAAATGTTGCTTATGGTTATCCGGAAAGGTATAGAACATAATGAAACGTTTTATGAATAAAATAAGGTCTGTTTCGCAAATAAATCTTTTGCCTTTATTATTTAATATATTAATGACATGAACTAAAACACGATATTTTTTCAAAAGTGCTCAGTACATAAATAGAGCTTTTATAAATAAACTAGCAGGGCTACCCGGCGTTGCTCGGGACCGTATAAACAATGAAAAAACAAAAGCAGATATTGAACATATGTTTTATTCTTAGGGGAGAGGAATCTTTTATCTCAAGTTTTAGCGTTACAAACAAACATTTGTCTTTTATATATATAGAAGATAATGACAGGTTTTTTGGGGGGCCCCCTCGAAGATAACTGATCAGTTGACCAACTTCTAGTGGTCCGTTTGACGTGAAATTTCGATATTTGTCATCCGGGTGATGGGGCTTCGATATGATACCAAATTTGTCAAGTTTGGTTCCGTCTTTCAAAAGTTTTAGCGTTACAAACAAACATACATACACACAGACGTTTGGCTTTTATATATATAGAAGAAGTATATACGCATGAGGAAGAACTTAAAGGCTTTAGAACTTTAATGGGATGTGTTAACGTCAAAATGTGGGTCGATCTGTGTAAGCTCTTCCTCGTGTTACATATATATATATATACGCAAACAGTTAATAAAACATGTTAAAAACAATTTGAAATAAGTTAAAAACATATTTAATATTAAAAGGAAATACTAGATAAGTGGATAGTCCTTAATCCGCGGAGTTTCGAAGAAATACTTTCCTTCTCATCAGAGGGTAGGAATTAGCAAAATGCGGGATCGGGTTTTGCATGCAAAAGTATTTGATGAAACAACAAGTAAGTCAAAGATCTTACTTGATAACAAAAAAAAGTGAAGCAGAGGGAATATGGTGAAGAAAAAGGTGATTACACATGAATGGATAGTCTGGTGGAAGATAAATAATCCAGTGACGCCATATATAACTTCAAGTAAGTTAATTGAATTTCCATTTGCACAAGTAAAATCCAATATTAATTCTTTAATATTTATAATATACTTTAATTTTACCATCTTGGATCATTTTGGTAAATTTAATTGTAATTTTTTATTTATATATATATATATATATATATATATATATATATATATATATATATATATATATATATATATATATATATATAAAATAAAATCTGTTGCCAAGGCCGCTGGAAAAATGGTGGGATCTTTCTATCGATCCAGTAGATATCTCACTGCTGATGCTATTCTCTATCTATATAAGAGCCAGGTACGTCCAAGGATGGAATACTGTTGCCACATCTGGGCAGGAGCTGCTAGAAAGAACTTGTCCTGCCTTGATAGAGTTCAAAATAGACTTCGTAGCCTCGTAGGAGATGTCCTTTTCTCCTCCTTGCAACCTCTATCTCACAGAAGAGATGTTGCGAGTTTGTCTCTGATGTATCGTTATTTTCATGGAAAGTGTTCAACTGAGCTTCAATCTATGGTCCCCCCTCGCCAAACTTTCACAAGAAACACTCGTCTAGCTGTAAACACTATCAATAATTTCCCCCACTCTTTATCTGTGCCTAAACCTAAACGTAGATTCCATGAACAAAGCTTCTTTCTTAGAACTGCACGCCTGTAGAATTGTCTTCCGTTTTCCTGCTTTCCGGCTGACTACAATATGGTTTTGTTCAAGTCTAAAGTAAATAAGTTCTTGATGAGCCGTTCCATATAAGTTATTAAATTTACCAAATTTTCATTACTAATGATTACTATATTGACCAACTTCTACTGTACACTCTTTAACCCTTATCCTTGAGTGGCCTCTGGGCCTTGATAATGTGGTGATGCCTTTGTAAAAAAAAAAAAAAAAAAAAATATATATAAAATCCCCGAAACAGTGTTTCATGGTAAACAACTGATGATCCATTAAATTAACATTAGGACTATCGTGAATTCGAGAGAGCAAGTTAATGCATTGATTACATATGATTAAATGACTTACTGACTGAATAGTTTTCCAACGAATGATAAAAAATATGAAAATTAAATATATATATATATATATATATATATATATATATATATATATATTCAGGTGGAGTTTTGTTCATAAGTTAATCCTGTGAATCTTTCAATTTTTCATACAATATTGCTTAATACCAAGTAAGGTTGTATACGGATATAATGTGAATTTTTATTTATTCCAGCACTTTGTCTACATACTTGCAAACATGTTTCACCTATAGCCTTGTAAAGACTTAGTATTAACAACTTGACTCGAAGAAACTAAGTCTTTATAAAGTGATATCCGAAACATGGCTGCAAATATGTAGGCAAAATGTTTCTATAAATAAGACGTTATAATATATATATATATATATATATATATAGATAGAGAACGGTAAATAATGAAAATTCGGTATGTTATAATTAAAACAACCGTTTGTCCTTTTACCCTTCGAAACAGCTGTCAGACTAAGAAAAAATATATAATAACATGTCATAAAAAAATAATAAAAACAAAAATTGTGTACTACTAAAAAAAAGGTGTTGTTTTTTCTGATTGTATAAATTATATTGCTCTGAATTCTCATCGAGCTAAACCGAGGTTAATATTGGTACAATAATCAATATAATACCATTTAAAAGGTATTAAAATTGATTGTTAAAAAAAATCCACATATATATATATATATATATATATATATATATATATATATATATATATATATATATATATATATATGCTCGCATATTCATACAAACAACTTAATATACATTTAATTAACAAGCAAGTCACATGTCAAGAAAAATAATTCAGAAATTTCAATAAACAAAAAAGTATGTATATAATGTACATTTCAAATGCAGTCTTCCATCAAAAGAAATAAAAAAAAAAAAGAATTATTAAATTTGAGATGAAGTTCTGGCAATCTATCAAATACAGGATCCAAGTTTTATTTTCCATTGGTTAATTTTATTGTCTTTTTCTTTTCAACCAATCAGACCAAATAATTTGATTAAACCATAAACGGTTTGCTAGAACAGGCCACGTACGTCAGCGCCATTTAACCTTGACCTCAACTTTGCATTTAACCTTGACCTTGAGTACAGTAGATCTCTTAAGCTGCTGCTACTGCTGTTAAAAAACAAAAACAAAAAAAAACTTTAGGGTAGAGACGATAACTCTCTGCTTCATCGCCTTCATTAACAAAATTTATTTTCTCAACGAAGCTTAATTAAATATATTAATATTCCTTTTAAATCAGATTTTTCAATCGACATTTTTATTAGTGTTTTGTGATTGTGCCAGCATTCATTTCCGCTTCCTCTCGTTGATTTCCTTCTAATCAGTTGTTTAAAAAACAAAAGAACGTGACTTTTACAGGAAAATTTAACAATCTATATTCTATATCTATAAAATTATCTAGGTCAGATTTGAAAAAGTTAGACCTAAATAGCATTTAAGCTGACAAACTACGCAAGCAGAAGCACTACCACACTGCGTTGTGTTTTTTATGAAGCAAAGCAACCAAATCAAATTCTCCTGATCCTACATGGAAATATATTTTTCCGAAATGGGGCTGGTCTAAAAAATCTCAATGAGTTTGTAATATAGTCGTCACATGTCAACACTTGGCACCCAAACGTTGTATGCAGACAGTTGCAAGGAAACAAAGAGAAGGAAAATATTCAACTCACTTTTTCCAGTTGAAACAGACATTTATTTGCAGGTACTTCCAGAATAACGCATTGTCTTTTGTTGAAAAGTCTTCTCGTACTCCAATACGCTTTACAAGGCTCAGTTAATATGTAGTACTGTGTCTTTGTCCAACCATGTTTAGGACGTGTGTTTCCCTGTCGCTTTAAGGCCACATGTGAGACACATCTCTTTCTGTCCTCGAATACCTTTGAACACATATGTCCTTTTATTTTTGCCTGTCAAATTGCGCAGCCTGCTTGGTCATTTGCATATGGCTGCTGTTGCCATATGCACCTCCGCACTCTTTTACAAGTTTACCAATCTTAGTGTTAAAGTTGCAAAGGGAAAATGCACGGAGAATGAAGTAAATGTAGGAATCAGGAAGTCCTGAGCTGTGCTGGACAAAGTGGAAGCAGTACGAGTGGTTAGCCATTCCCTGCAACCTGGCCTGGCATCGTTAAAACTTGTCTGTGCTCATGAGATGACCGGGATGATAGCTGCTACAAGTTCAAATAAATCAAATCTTCTTACCAAGATGAAACGTGTCTTCTTTGAAGCCTTTAGTTCTTGTATAAGGAAGTATGAGGGGCATTCCAAAAGTAATGCCTCCTTTTTTTTTTATTCTGCATGAATTAAGCAGAGAGGATTGAAAATTGCATTGTTATGATCACTAAACTCATACATTCATGGCCTGAAAGCTTCATCACTCTGTTGCAGATATTGACGATGTGACACTCTAAGAAAACAACCCGTTATGGACGTGTGTCAGAAGAAGAGATGCGTCATTGAATTCCTAGCAAAAGTGCATTGAAAATGGTGATGACTATGTAGAAAATAATAGTGTCTGAAGTACAAAAAATCGCTTGTTTTAATGGTACCACTCCATGAATAGTTGTCTACCGTAGAGCTAATATTTTTTTTTTCTTTGCTGTCTAAACACAACTAAAAAAAAAAAGTCATTACAAACTAATTTTAGGCTGTTAATGTTATTTGACTGCACTGCATCTTGGGCAACGCTGGGTCGCTACAGCTAGTTGTAAGCAATTTATGGTGTTTTAGAATAAATTTTATTTAGTAACATGCAAACCAACACCATACTCCGGAGTAATTACGCCAAATCCGGAGTAATTGCACCAACCAGCTAAAAGTGCTCTTTTGGCAACAATGTATATAAAGAGCACTTTTTTTTAGTTGGCAAAATTACCCCCGAATTTGGTGCAATTACCCCAAAGTACGGTATTAGATTTACTGGTTGACCGGCCAGAGACTAAATTGATTTCTCAACTGGGTTTGCATGATGAGAATGGTGCTTTACTCCTCCAATTTTCTAGATTAAATACAAAATCAGCTTCTGTATGGTAATCCCTCTATGACTAACAAGCCCTAGTTCGTTAAGCATCAAACTTAGGAAGGCGACGGTGGCTAACTCATTAATGACACGAACTGATAACCTGGGCATGTCAAGTTCAAACCCAGTTTGTTCCACAGAAACACTTTCACTTAGGATGTTGGAAACTTTGTGTGATCCCTCCCGCAAGTACCCAATGCCTTTCTAGAAAGAATTCTAACTAGAAAGATATGGGGAAACGAATGCCAACAATAATCATCAGATTCATATGAAATGAAGGAGTAATGCTTAGCAGAAACAACAAATTTGATTCCATAAATGGTAGAGGAATTGTTGTTGATCAATGATAACTCTAAGAGTTTTTGGCTTATGTATCGGATTATATTAGTTTTTGGAGGTCTGGTACGACTATTAGTTTAATATATATTAAAGAATCTGTTAAAGATGAATGAAAAAAATCATGGTTACCAAACTTTGCCGTGCATATTGCATGCAAGAAAATTAATGTCTTTCAGAGACAGTCATTCAGTGATTAAGAGAAACAAACAGAATGTGAAATCAAGCTGCATTGAAGTGTTCGTTGGAAGTATTCATTCATTCAAGTGGTGTCCTGCCTGGTTCAGGAATTGACAGCTATGACTTGCCATCTGTCTTCTTTGAGGCATTTATGAATTCATTGTTGCTCATCATTCACAACCCCATTCATGCTGTTTTATAAAAAGTGTTTTATATATTGCCACAGCTTTTTTTTTTTTTGCAGTTGTACAGGCAGTAGGTTGCAGTTTCTTTCTGTCCGAGCAGTACCCATACTGATCGACTGCCTTGACCATTGTACCCAAAGAGATCTTCTACCCATCACAACGAGATACGAAATCATGAACAGAATTATTCCTGATTACTTCTGTATTACATCAGTAATCTGCTTTCCATGACCTCACATTACTCTGAAGTGGGTACTCGATCTTGGTCAGACTTCCACAGACTAGCAGAGGGAAGGAGGCATCTAACTTTTTCCTTTAACAGTAGTCAAAGCCTATACAGCGCCTAGTATTCCCAAATGGTCACCCATCTGGTATCAGCCAGGTTCATCATTGCTTAACTTTAGTGATATGGTGGAAACCAGTGTGTCAACGTGACTATGCTGTATGCTGGAAGTATAATACTACAATTACTCAGCATGAATGTTATCGTAAGGACGAATCGGTTGTGCTGGTATGGTCATGTGAATTGTTCCATCTTCTGGACAAACTCTTGTAGAACCATGGAATTATAATCTTACAATGACTTGTGAAAATTGAAAATAAATCAAGGGCCAAAGCAATTATTTATAGAATTAAATCATTTCGCTAAAAAAAACAAAAAACTAGCAATACAGGAACCGGACAGCTGCAATTTGTTTCAGAAATTTTAAATTCTTTAAAAAGTCTATAAAAAAAAAGATTAAGGAATAAGGTAAGCTTAAGAAAACTCTCCAATGACATGATCACTAATAATTCACTTTCTTTAGGATAAAAAAGGATTACAAAATGTATTGATCTGCGTGAGCAAAATAAGGTAGCAGATGTTTTCTTATTAAAATCGAAGACATCACAAAACTTTATTAAAAGTCAATATTTGGGATTTTATCCATCTTGGGTTGAAATTGAATTTGCTTATCGCCCTCAGTAAATCATTTCAGTTTTAGACAATTTTTGTGGCTAAACAAATAATATTTTTTTATTGAAAGACATCTCTATCTCTACTATCATATAAAGGAATTTTGTGTGTGCGTTAGTGTGAGTTCGTTCCTCCAAAATAGCTGGGCCATTTTTTTTTTTTTTTTTCTAAATTTCTACAAATGTACTTTATGTGCCTGGCAGTGTTCTAAGATAGGTTTTGTATCAGAATGTCTTGGATAAGTATCAATAATCGGAAAAATCTGATGAAAGAAAGAACAGAAGATTTTGACCAAAGTTAACACCTCATACAACCTAACATCACAAGTGCATTTGAGAAGTTTTATTACCACACAAGCAGAAAGGCCTGGCATATAAAATCAACAGTAGGATTTTTGATATTTCAGGGGCGTGTTTGAAATGAATGCTTCTGTTTAGAGCACAATTAAACCATGACACTTGGTATTTGCATTTTAAACTTTCATTCAAGCCATTATATAAAAATCATTTTATAAAATTGACAGTAAGTTCTCTACAGTGCAATGTAGGCTACAATACATTATGGACTAAGTAACTGTGAGGGAGGATTGAAAAATGAGCGATTTTACTGATTTCAATGATAATAAATTATGGGCAAGTGACACATTTGTTGATTCTCATTCATTCCTAGGCAACATCGAGTCTCTCTGATAGTTATCCTATAATAGGAACTTGAAAGATTGATTTAAAAATTTTTAAATATAATAGTCCCCATTTACTTGCCTCCTCACAACTATTTTTGGTAGGGGGGGGGGTATCCAGCAACCTCAAGGAGCGGTACTCTGAATAAAACAAAAATTAAAATTGCTCCAGTCAAAAAGAATTTCTTCTCACCCAAAGGAGGATAAAACAGATACTACACTTTGAAATATTTATTTGTTTAAAATATAACAATTTTATATTTTAAACAAAGTAGGCACAAGATCATTAAAAAAAAGTGGGGAAATGTCAATATGCCTAAAAGGTGTCTATCCGACTCTTAGCTAGAATCATCAATCACCATAATACCACACTTACTCTGGGAACTGTTCTACTTAAAACTTCCGAAATGATCAAATTTTTTATTGTTTATGAAAATGAATATGTCTATGTACAACAAATTCATTGGCGAGAATTATGGAGTGGGGAAACCGTAGAATAAAAAAATTGGTTAGTTACCCCGAAAAAAAACTTTCTAAATAATAAATCGCACGCTGTTTTCCGGTTTGCTTTGAACCGAAAACAAGGAGGTCAATCTCTAAGTGGGAGTGGGATCTAAATGAGAGAAAAAAGAAAAAAACGAGGTGAGTGGAGTTTGGAGAATGAGTGATGTCCTTCAAAGATGGACATTTTGATCCTAGCATAGAGGCAAGAATGTTATAGTCTACTCATGTAATAAGAGTTATTAAATAAGAAAATGTACAATAATTGAGGTAGCAATGTCAGCCCCCCTTATCACAGTCCAAAAGCCACTCGAGGATAAGTGTTAACGAATATAAGATGGTAGTGCTGTAATCAATAATGGTATAAGTTGGATAGAATTTGATTATTTACGGGGACGGTTTAACGAGAACTTGTTTACATTGGACCTGAAGGCTACAATATTGTAGTTGGCCGGGAAACAGGCCAGTGGAACAGTGTTCCACAGGCGGGCAGTTTCAGGAAAGAAGCTTTTTTTCATGGAATCTGCATTTGCCTGCGTTAGCTTGGAAATGAATTTCTAAAAATTGTCACATGCCATTTTGCAAAACAGATGATGATGATGATGATGATGATGATGATCATCATCATCATCATCATCATCATCATCCTCCTCTTCTTCCTCCTCCACCAAAAGACCGTCTTTTATTCTTTTCTTGCTGACTTCTAATGAAGCGTATTCAAATTGTATATATGTAAGTAAAGAAAACAATTATACAGTCTTCCTTTGTTTTCATCTTTGGAAAAATAGTGTACTCATACTCAACTCCTGGTTCAGCTTGGAAAGGAGGCTTTACGGATTATTAACTTGGTCCCTTACTCCCTATACCACAAGCCCTATTGTTGGTTCGAAATGTGTATATTAAATAACTCGGACAATTGTTAGATCTGACACAATCGTCAATCACAGTATTTTTTTCCCCACTTCTCCATTACAGATAAATGCAGTGCAATTAATAGGCAGTGCTTAATAATCCGTGAACAAGATAAAAAGAATAAAAACAAAAAAGCGAACATTAATCAATAGATATTCCCATTGGTTTTCATATAATTGATTGATATTTAGCATATTTCTAAGTTGGCTTTGATTTTATAGAACATATTTTTATTTCAAACAATGCCTACTGGAGAGAACTTGAATGTCTATTTGACACTATCCTCGTGTGTCTAAGGTCTCTATGTACTGGTGTTTGTCAGAGCAACCTGGCATGAGGATACTTTTTCCTACAAGTAAACCCTGACCAAATATTCAAAATCATATAATATTTGCAGCCCAAATAAAATTTCTTCAACATGGTTAATCCTCAGTGGCTTATACAAGGAATGGTGTGCCTTCTTCAAGTGATGTTGCGTATAGTAACAGCACTAAACTGGATATTCCACCAGACTTGATGAATTCTTTTCCTGGAATCCAATAAGACCAACACATCACCAGAAATATATACTATAGCATATTTAACAGGTCAGTTGAGGAGAGGAGAGGAGAAGTAATATTATTAACTTCTTTACTAACTCAACATCTGAGATATAAAGATTTTATGCAATATTCGAATATCTATGTATCTCATATAGTGATCGTGTACGCCCCTTAGAAAGGGGCTTCTTGATTTTTTGCCAACTTCCACTGGATTAAAATGAAACAAAACTATACACCTTGAAAACAGAGCTATTAAACCTGGCATAGTGACATAGGACAAGAAGGAGAAAGCAGCAACCTTTGTAGAAGTCAGTGTCCCCCAATGATGCGGGGGTTAAACAGAGCTCAGAGGCAAAAGCTAGTGAAATACTAAGGTTTTATGTACAACATGAGAAGAAATTGGAATCTTAGGAAGATCTCTGTTATTCTCGTAGGAGCAACTGGACTCATGAAAAAAGAATTTAAAACCTACCAAGCAAATATACCTCCTGCTACAGCTTATGAAATAGGCTCTATCAAATTCAAATCCTATCGTATTTTTGAAGTCAAATCAGTTTTATTCTTTGAAAACCGAGTGATTATGTTCTTTATGCCTATTCGTTACTTTTTACCCTATGCATATTAACTTTCTTATGATAAAACTTACAGTATTATCTCCCTTTAACGGAACTCTTAAAAAATACCTGATAACTCAGAGACGGCTGTCTTGCAATAAAAATGATAGCAGTGTAGTGTCTAATAAATTGTTGATCCATCACAATCTATAATACATGTTTTACTATTCTTTGTATCAGATTGAAACTAAATCTAAATCCAAATGTCACTGATATTGAAAGAAAATATTGGCAGTGAAAAATATGATTCAGAAATTTTATTGATGAATGCCAAGACGAAACCCCAAATAAATTGTGCGGCCTCATAAAATATGTATCTGTCACTATTTACGAACTCATCTCGGATTGTCCAATGTATGAATCTGCTTTCAATACCTTGGATATATTACTATTTTATGTATATCATAAAATCTCAGCATTAGTTCATGGATTTTTCCTTGCCACTGGAATCACACAGTGCTGACTCAGGAGAAGAAAGGTTGGAGATTGTGCAACCTTTGCCTCTTAATTACACATACAGGCACCCTTACACTGGGTCTCCATGGTCTGTCAAGATTAAACGGAAATACCATCTCTTTCTCTCTCTCTCTCTCTCTATATATATATATACTTAAGGTAAAACTTATTCATTATATACATGAGCAAAATCAGAGATTATAATGAATAACTAATTATAATATACACTAGAAAAATATTATGATTCAGAAAAGAAAGCTGCATTGTTATTTATACAATCTATAATGATATTGCACCTACGAAGATGTCTCCAAGATGCGTTTCCTCTACTTAGCAAGAAGGCACACATTATGCTCATACAATTTGCTACAACATACGTTTGCGAATGTTGATTTTCTGACCTGGCGACCATTAAAACAAAGTCCAGAAACCGTCTATGGCTGACTGGGTTAGCTTCAGTATATTTATATCAGATCTACCTCTGCATTTCATGTTTAAAAAGGATGTGTCCTCTATAGTATCTGACCTGACAGAATGGTTAATTGTAGGTGTAGACTGTTTCATACCCTCGAAAAAGTTCCTGCAAAAACCTAACAGCCAGCTGTGGTTCTCTCCAAAATGTGCTGCTGCCATTGCACACAAAAATCACCTTTTCCATTGCTTCCAACGTAATAGATGTGCTAAGACTAAAGCCGCTTTCAGGACTGCCATCAACCACTGTAAGAAAGTAATAAAGAACACGAGAGAGTTGTATGTTCAGTCCATCAAGTCCAAAGTAGCTGAGCAGTGGCTTGTTTCCCATCAGTTTTGGCGGATAATTTTAGATATGGTAGTCTCTTCCTCCCCTAAACAAAATCTCTCTCTAATAAAACCTTTGAAACTTTAGCAAGTCTCCATTGTGTTTCCATGCATGGGTAGTTATTGTCTTAAGTTAAACAGAAGATCAACAACTATGAGGGGATCACTGCTCACACATGGAAAAGCGACGATCAGAAAATGAAAACCAACAACCATGCATGTATGTATAAAAGAGACTTTGAGTTATCTTGTTACTTGATCGCTCACTGGTGAGAGTGCACATGTGCAAAAGTATGCATTTCATGTAAACAATAAAGTGCAAACTGGTTGTTTAATGTATAAAATTTTTCACAATGCTGAGTAGTTATAGTAATAATAAATAGTAATCTGTCGGTTGCAAGAAAAAATGTCTGCATATCTGTCAGTGAACCCAAGAGTGGCATAACAGTCCAAGTTTAGATTTTGCAGAAATTATCGCAGACAGTACTTTGTGAGTCTGTAGATACGAAGTGAGTGAGCTGTATTAGAATAATGCTCTATGGTCATAAACCATTACTCCTTGTTCTTCCATGCTATTTTTGCGACAGTATGTCAGTCCGTTCAACCATTTGCTGCTTCAAAGAATTCAGCCGAGGATGTCACATCCCTGGAGATACACATTCATTACATTATCTGGTTTTGACATTTGCTATTTCTGTGGTGCTGTTTTAGTTCACTAAATGAAATCTGTTTTCAGGAATTCGATGGACATTCATTCTTATGATGCGGCCAGACTATTGGAATAGCGACTTGGGAGTAATTCTTATAATCGATGCTGATCTTGTCTTCTTACTGAGAATGGCCTTCCATGTTGGTGACGTCTTTTTTCCAAAAAATTTTGGTGTCGGTAGTGGGGAATAAAAATGAAACCCAGTAATGTGGAATTTGAAAACGAAGCAAGGGTTGTCAAATCACAACTGTGTCAATGTATTTATGCGTTAATTTTAAAATCCTGTTGAGACATCTCCCAAAAATGTCATAATTTTTCTTACAATAGTGAGGAAGGAAAGAAACCCAGTAATGTTGAAATTTATGGTGAAGCAATGGTTGCCTAATTATTTACCAAGACAATGTATTTATGTATTAATTTGGAAATCCTAATGATCCCTCTTCTAAAAATTGTTTCAGTTTTTTTTTAAATTATGGTAGCCTTGGGGGAAAGAAAAATCATTTACCTGTCCTAGATAAAGTACAATTATTTCATACGTGCAATACCCGTCCTAGGGTGGTTAAAATATTCTTTTGCTCAAAATAGCAAATGATACATAGACATTAAAAATTTCTCTATCCTAAGAATAACAAATATGTTCAAAATCAACTTTCAATTTTCTCATTGTTTATACGGTCCCGAGCAACGCCGGGTAGCCCTGCTAGTTATTAAAAGCAAGTAAAGAATACTAATAATTAAGATAAATAATATTTATTCTATTAATAAGAGTTGTTCACTTTAGGTAAGTTTTCTTTGAAGGTGATTATTGAAGAATATCCATATATTACAACACTGCCAGGCACAATATACATGTTTTTGTTTTTTTTAGATACTTTGTAACAAAGTATTTGTATTATTTGGATTCATCGGACTACTGTTCTCATCTAGAGTGTGATTTTCACAACATTTCGGTCGATGTAACTTCGGGCCTTCTTCAGGTGTATCTTGTCGAACTCTATCCAGTCATGGCTGACAGAACAAGAGCACACTTCCCACCGTGAAGTAAATAAAGGGTTCCGCTCGAAATTCCGTCCGAATTCCCAAGTTTGACAGAAACACTCCCGAGTTCAACAAGATACAGCTGAAGAAGCTTGGAGGTTATATCGACCAAAACGTTGCGAAAAATCATGCCTAGGATGAGAACAGTAGTCCAATTAATCCAAATAATATAAATAACCTATCCTCATCTCAAAAATTCATAAACATATAACAAAGTATGTTAGTCTATATAAAATAACATAGTGTAAGGTAATCTATTTGGAGTCATTTATTCTTATGATGCGGTCAGATTATTGGAATAACGACCTGAGAATAATTATTTGACAGGTCTTCTTACCGAGAATAGCCTTCCATGTTAGCGCCTATGTCCTACCATCAGAATCCTGGAATGAAACGTTTGTGGAAACTTTCTAGGTATTTTCTTTGATGAATTAGGGGCTCTTTCAGTCTTTGACAGACTATGGATACCCATGAAGGATAAGTAAGGAAATTTTGTGGCAGGAGGTGCGCTATCTCCAACCACATCTCTCCTGAGTCGACATTGTTAAATACCAGTGGCAAGTTAAGTGCATGTACATGACGACTGGAAGCAAATGCAGAGATAAGCAGAGAGCAAATGGTCACCCATCTGCTACTAACCAGGCTCAACGTTGCTTAACTTTGGTGATCTAACGAGAACCGGTGGGTCAACGCGGTTGTGCCGTATATTTGACGAATTACTCTTTCTTTAAAAGATGTTTTTTGTAATGAAATGTACAATGTTTTTCTTTCTCTCAAAAACGAAAAACAAAACTTACATAAGTCCATTATTTAGTTTATTACAAGGCGTCACAACCACTATTTTATTTTACTTTGATTCCATTCGAAATTACATAATTTGTCTCTTCAAGTTTTCAGAACTCTTGAACTCTTTGGCTCTTTCGACAAGCATTGAAAATCATTTTTAATTATCACAACAGCTGTTCACCATTGATTTTTTTTGTTGGCACCGACTGTTCACCTTCTTTGGAATTTAAGTGGTGATAAGTCACTCTAGGTTTCTAATACTCTTTTCACACTCTTCCAGTTTGATTCGTGCTCTTCCTTCTCAGTCTTTCCATCCTCCTTAATCTTTCATGACCATTTTGTGCATGTCTGTCTGTGTATATTAAAGGAAAAGGTCAGTTTATTGAATTTCTAGCAATTAATAATAACAATAACAACAATTATTATTATTATTATTATTATTATCATCATCATTATTATTATTATATAGAAATGTTACTATTCTTCATTTTTATATAGAAGTAAAAGAAACTTATTATTTGGCCATCTTATTCGCATGCATGTTTGTGATGTATACAGAGACCCATATATAAATTAGATGACAACACTGACAAAAGAGAATTACTCTTTCTTTAAATTCTCACAGAGACACTAAGAAATATAAGAGAGTGTTTGAATCAAAATAGAGTGAGAGGACAAATGAAATACATAAGAGAAAGGTGGGTAATTTATTCGGTTTCTTATAAGCTAACTATACAATCTATCATTGCACAGGATCCAAAATGTGATTTATAAATATGTCCATGCTAAAAGTAAGTAAGAAATGTTAATAACTAAGTTAAATAACTCTTATTCTATTAATAAGAATTATTCGCCGAGCTGAGTATTCTTCGAAGGTGATTATATAAGAATGTCTCTACATTAGCACACTGGCGAATTGCTTTAAGAATTTTTTTATAATGTGTAGCAAACTATGCTAGAATAATAACAGCAGCGGAATATAATACAGCAATAGCAAATAGAAATTGTATCATAAAAAATTTGTCAAGTTAAATGCTATTTAGGCTCCATTTTTAAAATTAAGGCAGCATAATTATATATATATATATATATATATATATATATATATATATATATATATTATTTAAAAACGTCTATATATTACCACTCTTCCAGTTACTATATATTAGTGTTGGGACGATTGTATCAGGAATTGGAAAAATCAGAACTTTTTGGGGTATCGGAATTGGCATCAGAAAAAATTGTATTTATTTTCCGATGCCAGAACGATTCCTTTAATTATCTCTTTTTTTTATTTGAAACAAAATCTTCTACAGCTGTTAGTAATAATAAAATAATAAATATTTATTGATTTTTAAACTACCAGTCAAACTAAAATCTATAGATCATCTTCCACGAGTGTATTTTCAGATTTAAGCAAAATATCTGCACACTTAACATGTGGTTTTACAGCAATCGGATAAAAATAACAACTTTATTGTAAATATTTACAGAGTTATAAAGAATCGGAATCGGGAATTGTATTGGAATCGTCCCATCACTAATATGCGTGTGTGTGTGTATATATATATATATATATATATATATATATATATATATATATATATATATATATATATATATGAGGTATAAGGTAGTACATTAGGATTATGCATATATATATATATATATATATATATATATATATATATATATATATGAGGTATAAGGTAGTACATTAATTTATTTAAAATAACATGGTACAACAATTATAAATAAAAACTGGCTAGTGTGAATCTATTATAAATTCTTAGCTTCATTGATTAAACACGTTAAGATCCTGTCATTTAATAACATTGCCATGACTTAACACAAAACAAAAACGTCAGAAGATATTCATATTAGAAATCACATTTAAATAATATACAACTATTTTGATCATGGAAACATGGAAAATCAATAAAAAAAAAAGAATCCAACCGGAATTTTAATGATTTCGCTTTTGTTTAAAAAGCAGATGTTATTGATGAGAAGGTGTATTAATATTGAGAATGAATTATAAAAGAATATAAGGTAGGAATGTTAGAAGAAATTGGAAGTTATTTAGCAGAACAATGTGGCCGGGGTGGGGATGGGAGGAAGGCTTAAGCTTTGCATGAGTCACAAACTTACCTAGTACATGTCTGGGGGCACTGTCTTCTGTTATGGCACTTTCTTCATCACAGTCAAAGAAAAGCAGCATAGTTCCTTTTAGACATACCCAGTAGCGCTTCCAATTGCGTTTTGGCGCTAATTCCAATTTACGTTTCTTGTGGATCAGCCAGTTCTTCACAACCAGCCATCTGCAAAAGAAGAGAAGAAAGAAAACAGGTTAGGGTTAGGTTTAGGGTTAGAAAACTGGGCTATTATGAAGGAAAAACATTGGCTTTTTCAAGCGTTAAGAAGGGGGGTCTTTCTGAATAGGTTGGATCCCATAAGTTTTGCAAATGTCTTTCTTTGGGTAATAAAAGAATTCTGAGGAAATTCATGCATTCTCTTAGATTTAAATACCAATTCTCCACAGGATCTTATATATAAGGTGGCAGAGAAATGTCTTTGATATGGAAATTCTGGAATGTGTTGAACTCTGCAGTATTTACACCTGTCTGCTAAAAAGTGCAAACTAGATAGGACGAACATGTAACTATAATGCTAGACAATTGATTTTCGTATTATTTGGATTCTTCGGACTACTCTTCTCATTTTGAACGTCATTTTCAAAACGTTTCGGTCGGTGTAATCGCCGACCATCCGTCAGCCTTGACTGGATAAAGGTCCTAAATAATTCACAGTTGTATTTTTCGGTCGCCCACTCTGAGAATTGAACCTTCAGGAGAATATCACTTTTGCAAGTGGTTTTTCCATGTACTCTAACCACTGTGCCACGGGTCCTTGTAGACAGTTCTAATAGGGGAGCCTTAAACCTATTTTATTTCTAGTCGTAAATATCACTATTTATTATCAATTATTATTAAATCCAAATACTATGAATAAATGATTCTCATCTCAAAAATTCAGACACGTAATAAGCAATTTTTATACGGAAAACAGTGTCAAGGCAAATGCTCAACTGGGGATCAAAACCAGTAGTTCAACAAAGAGTGTGTCAAATATCTGTGTTAAGATCAGCATATCGAAAATGCTCCATTTTTTTTTTTTTTTACAAGGTAGTCACCATTTATCAAGACCTAAAGGCGAGTCGAGGATAAGGGTTAATGAGTGCATGTTGATCAATGGGATAACAGTGTAGTAATCATTACTGGTGGAAAGTTGGTATAATTTGGTTACTTAAGGGGATGGCACAACAAGAATTTGTTTACATTGGACTTTAAAACAAACATATTATAGCTTGTTTTGAATTGTCTAGTTTGACTTAGCAAAATCACTGCAAGAGCCAATGCAGAAGAGTGCATGTGCATCATCAAGGTGCAACAAAAGCATGCTGTGCACAAGACGCAGGCAACATTCACTGCCATGACAGGTGCCGCCCTCTTTAGTTTTACATATATTCTAGCTTCCAGGACTCAGGTTGGTCTCAAGAGTTTTCTTCAGACTTGCGCCAGATTTTAGGAAGCCAGTATCTGGTAGCACTAGTATCATTTAAGGTATTCAAAGTTTGTCTCCTGCCGGCCGCAATGATTGACGATAGAAATAACTCTGTACTACTGCTAAGTAAGGCATAAGACAAGATCCACTCTGTTTCAAAAAAGCCCATCCATAATCTTCTGAAGGAATACATTTAAATGAGGACCAATAACCCCAGAAGTCTCCACTGCCAAAAGAGTAACGATGAATCTGTTTGCAAAGGAAAGAAACTTTGCTTGTGGAATTTGTGTTTAAATTAAGGTGCAGACAGAAATTGGGGGGGAATTATTGACAGTTGTTGAGAAAAATATTTAACCATTTTTTTTTAAAACTCTATTAACTTATCAGTTGATTGATGACAGTTTTTTTTTTGTTTTGTTTTTAGGCAAAAATTGTGATTTGAATAGTGAGATGAGAATAGAGTGGCTGCATGTATTCTTTGAATTAACTTTTTTTTTTTCAAAAGTAATTAATCAATCTGATTTTACCAAACCATTTCACACAAAAAATTAATAAGATGAATAAAAAAAAAATGAATAAAAAATACAAGCAGAAAAAATCTAACGATTAAAGTAAGTATTATCATCGTCATGTTGCTATTCTGTACAAGTTAATTAGTAAGTCTTGTCTAATTAGACGAAAGCAACTTCTAAAACGAAACGTTCTTTTATTCAAAAGTGATTTATTATTAAGAAGTATGTTGTGGTTTGCTTGAAGCATTGTTTAATGGATGAAAGGTGTTTTTGAAAGCTTAACAATGCAGGAATTGCACACTCGTTGCAAGCAGATAAATAAATAATAATAATATAAATAATAATAATAATAATAATTGGATAATATATATATATTTTAATTTATTCACCTGATTATAGGTGCTATTTTCAGCTGTAGATGGTATTTATTCACAAACGTTTATAACAAATTTAACGCAACGACTGCTTGAGTTGAACCAAGTTGACAGCATAAAGAGTTGATTACATTTCTACCCACCAAGGGTGAGAGATGCTCTTGAAAAATGTTTGGGAATAAATACCATCTACAGTTGAAAATGACATTTATAATCAGATAAATAAATAATAAAAACATATTATTTAAGTATTATTATTTATTTATTATTATTATTTATTTATCTGCTTATAACGACTGTACAATTCCTGCATTGTCAAGCCTTCAAAATCACCTTTTATTGATTTATTATTATTATTATTATTATTATTATTATTTTAAATATATATTTCGTAATCTTTTTTCTGCTTTTTAATGACATGAAAATGTATGTTTATATGATTTGGATTATTCGGACTACTGTTCTCATCTGGGGTGTTATTTTCACAACGTTTTAGCTGATGTAACCTGCAGCTATGTTTACTGGCTTCCTGACCTAAAAATGCACTAAACATTAATGTTATTGTTTTTTCCCCCTTTCCATTTGCAAAGCTCAATCATGTTCTGCAAAGTCAAAAACAAAAATAATAATGTTCCTCTACAAAACAACCAAACTAAACACCACAAATAAATATCTGAAAATATAAAGAACTTTAAGCGTAAATACTTTTACCAAAACGACTGAATTAAATAAAGGCAAAGTGGGAAGAATTGCTGTTTTCTAGGTCGGTCAAATGCTTTGAGCGGGTGATATGTGAAGAGTCGAAGTCCTTTCATAGTACCCATCATATTTTCAACCATCTCATTAACCCTTATCCTCGAGTGGCTTTTTTTCTAGATATATTGTCACAGCAACTCTCATCCATTCTATTAAACGCGACAGAACGAATGAAGTTTCCAATCGAACAGAATAAAACTATTTTGTAAAGTTAACGAATACGATTTTCCTCACTAATTAATACATTGTGAACACCATTTTATAGGCAAAAGCTAAGAGAGATAGCCATAAAAAAATTCTATATTACAGCTATGTGGAGACTCTAACGGCTATTTCATGTATAGCAAAATGTTGCAACCATGTCATCTCAGATTTATGCAAACATATTTCTGATAATTATCTTCGCATCCACATTCCACACACACATTTAAGGGTTTAAAATACAAGGCTAGAATCTATACATGTAGAAATATTAATCTTTTGTTTAAAAAAAAAAAAAAATTAATACTCCCAGGCGATGCCGGGTCAAGTCAAATAGCTAATTTTATAGTTTATTCCACAACACACACATTTAAAAGTTTAAAATGCAAAGCTAGAATCTATACATTTAAAAATATTTATCTTTTGGTAAAAAAAAAAAAAATACTCCCAGGCAACGCCGAGTCGGGTTAGATAGCTTGTTTTATAGTGCATTCCAAACCAAATACATTTAAGAGTTTAAAATACATTCTATACATTTAGAAATATTATTTTTTAGTAAAAAAAATTAAAATTAAAAAGAAAAAAATACTCCTGACCAACATTGGATCATGTCAGCTAGCTTATTTTATAATTCATTCTACACCACACACATTTAAAAGTTTAAAATACAAGGCTAGAATCTGAACATTTAGAAATATTAATCTTTTGGTAAGAAAATTAAGAAGTAAAAAAAATAAAAATAAAAAAAAAAATCCCAGGCCACACCAGGTCGGGGCGGCTAGCTTAATTTATAGTTCACTGGATGTATATGTAGAGCCACTTGTGCAAAGATGTCTAGTTTTAGCTGTAAAGCTGTTCACATCTATTTTACGAGTGAATTGTCGGAAGCACATAAGTCTAGATATGAAAAGAAAATAAGTTATTTGTGTTTAATGGTGCTCGTAGACATATCAATTTGTCAAAATAAAATAAGCCAGCAACAATTCTCAAACTTATGTTTAACATCGACATTTGATTTGGAGAACATCAACTTATTTTCTTATATCAACGTTATCAAGTTTTTATTTAAAGTTTTAAAAAAGTCAATATTCAACCAATAACGTTCGGTCTTTGCTTCAAGTTGAAAATAAGAATAACTCAAGATCCGCTCTTTCTCATATTTTGTCTTCTTTTGTCTGAGTAGCAAAATTCTTGGAATATCCACTTATATGAAACGACGTCTCCTCGCACATCCTGATCCCAGAAGTTAAGAGGATTATTATTTAACAATTCTATTCACACACTCTCACTTCAGAAAAAATAAATCTTATTCTAAATGAAATCAATGACTTTATACAGGATATGAAACAGGGCTTAAGCTTAAAAAAAAGATCTCGTTAAACAGAGAGAGAGAGAGAGAGAGAGAGAGAGAGAGAGAGAGAGAGAGAGAGAGAGAGAGAGAGAGAGAGAGAGAGAGAAAACAAAATATTTTTTTTTTTTTTTTGCATTTTCACCCCAAACAAGGCACAGTGCCACTTTGATGTAGGAGGGGGGGGGGCTACTATTTGGGAGATCATTTGCAAGGTTACTATGTAGGGAGTTGAGCAGCAAGATATCTGTTTACATTACACTTGAACTTCTGCATGCCAGTACAGCCAGAGAAGCAGGGATCCGGAAGGGAATTCCAAAGTCTATCAGTCTAAGGGAAGAAACTGTTAGAGTAGAAGGCTTTCCACCATCGGGGTATCTCTACTGTGTAGGGGTGGGATTTTGCTGCTTGTTGGGTTTGTTGGGGGATATTTACATCAAGGGGGTACAAGGGCTTGTAGTTCGTCAGAGCATCCACCATTAAAATACTTGTAAAACAGGCAGAGGGATGCTACATTTCGTCAGTGGGACAGGGGTTGAAGTTTAGATGACAGTTCGGGACCTATTAGGTTTTGAAAGTGAGTGACTTATCTTTATATTGATAAAATTCTGTGACCACTTCTCGTGTGTGTGTGTGTGTGTGTGTGTGTGTGTGTGTGTGGTGTGTGTGACAGAGAGAGAGAGAGAGAGAGAGAGAGAGAGAGAGAGAGAGAGAGAGAGAGAGTTTTCTCACAACTGCATGACTTATACGTTCTTTTTAGTCCTGCCTTAAATACATGCAAATTTGCATCATGGATGATGCTACTATTAACTGCATCCTCATCATCCGAAGATAAAGTCTTCCTGGTCTAAAATGCACCAATGCAAAGCCAAAAGCAAAACAAACACAACCAAAGACCATGAATAATTCTTTGAAGATATAAAGAACTTGATGCATAAAGACTTATACCAAAATTACTGGATTCAGCAATAAATTACCTGAAAAGGGTTGATATGCTGTAAAACAAAAGATCCAAGTCATTATCGATCCAATGTCTGTTTTGTATATTGGCATGTGTTGAATGACAATTTTAAGTTTTCTACTAAAATGATTGAATTCAATAAAGAGTTAATGAACCATAAAATAAAACCAACCAACCAGCAACACCTCGTCTTAACTCTTTCTCACCGGGGCAAGGGAGATAGCAATTATTGTTGGTGTCCTTCCGTCTAGATGGACGATAGAGAATTGTGCCTGAAGGTTGTCATGTTGAATGGTGGCAGCTGTTGCTGTAACTGAGCAGACCGATGCAGGAGCGAGAGATTCTGTTGCACTTTCCGCAGGGATACCCTCCGTTATGCTCTGCCGATGATGCTGCTGTTGCTGCTGTCCTTTTGCGTCTGCCTCTCTTCTCCTCCCACTGTTCATTTCTTCTCTCTTCGCTTAACCGGACACACCAATCAACAGCAACCTCCTTAACTCTTTCGCATCGGGGCAAGGGAGATAGCAATATGGCAGTGTCAAAGCTATGTCATCTGGAACTCTGCTTCTTGGCAGAGCCAACCATGGCGGACAGGTCTGGCATTAAGCTGTATTTGAACCGTGATTCAGCTAGCAGGCTTTGGTTAAAAACAAGAAAAATTTAGCATCAGGCCCGGTCATCCTCCGGTTGTCTCTAATTTACTTTGAATGCCTTGCTTTTCCGGGCTTGGATTCATTGAAGTTTCAACATTTATTATAAACAATTGAATTTATGTGAAAACATGTTGGTTTACATTTGCAAAAACTGGACTTCTAAGGGTTAAAAATTGAAAAATTGGTACTTGGGGGGGGGTCATCGGATTTTTACCTGTTTATCAACTGTTTCGGTCGTGAAACATGACAGCTTCCTTATGTTAAAAATAAGTAGGTTTTAAAACACCTTTTAAAGATCGTGGCAAGTTGGTCTAATGACTATCGTACTTGACTCACTGTCTTTAGATTTTGGTTTCGATCTCAGCTCGAGTATTTTTTGTTTGCTTGCAAAAAGTGAACTGTTTAGAAAAAACATAATACTCGCATATACATGTCTCAATTTCTTTCCGTTTTTTTTTTTTGTTTAACTTCATTTTTTTCAAAAGGAATTTAACGTTACGTTTAATACCTACAGTATTTCTGTTTCTAATAAATAAGAAATCTGCATTAATAAAAATATAATATTTATGCGAATTTTACGAACGGGCAACGCCGGACGGCCTGCTAGTATATTCTTGCCGTTTGTTTTTTCTTTATTTTCTTATTTCAATACTGTCTTTTTTTTATTTTATTAATATGCATTCCTGGTCACTTGCTGCATTTGTCGTTGTAAAATTCAGTTGAATAAAGCCTTGGAAAAAAGGTCTTTCTGCTTGCGTTTTCATATATATATATATATATATATATATATATATATATATATATATATATATATATATATATATATATATATATATATATTTCAACTCGATCCTAAGCGTTTGAGACCACTTTTACAAATGCCTCCCTGAAAATCGTTTAAAAGGTGTTTTGGTATGTTTGTCTACTATGCAAAATGGATACCTCATTCAAAATTCGCTCACTAGTTGAAAATAAACAATTCCCGATGCCTTTCATGGTTGCAAACTCCTTCGAAGTGCTCAAGAAAGACATTACCGAATTTTCTGTAAAAATTATCGATGATGAATTGCCGTTTGTTATTGAAACCCATGCATTAGAAAAGCTATCGAGGCACGCTCTTACAGCTGGACGACCTATAACGTTCTTTTCCCGGTCGTTAAATCCCTCTGAAACACGACTTCATATAAAATAAAGTGTATGCCAGAGTAGAATGTGTTTGTAAATGGAAAAATTTCATTACTGGGGAATATTTCACTATTACTACAGATCAGCGATCCGTATCTTTTATGTTTAAACCTGCTAAAAGCGGAAAAATTAAAAACTATAAAATTATACGGTGGAAAATTAAACTTCTTCCTTTTTCATATGATATAACACACCTGGGAATGAAAATGTTGTCACTGATACGTTATCGCGAACATGTGATACTGCTATTTCTTTATTAGAGGAACTAAAATTGATTCATAGTTCTTTAAATACATCCTCGAGTACAACGCCTTTTGTAAGGTCACAAAATATGTCATATTGAATCGATGAAGCCCGGCCTATAACTTTAGAATGTCCTAGTTGTGCCAAAATAAAACTCCAATTCCTTAAATCCTCTAATTATATCCTTATCCATTCTACTGCCCCGTTTCAACGTCTTTTTGTTAATTACAAAGGATCTCTTCCGGTATCCTCGTCAGATTGTCGTTACATCCTTACTGTTGTCGACGAATATAGTCGATTTCCTTTCGCCTTTCTTTGTCGTGATTGCGCTTCTCAAACCGCGATACAGTGCCTGATGACTATTTTCTCTATCTTCGGACTTCCCTTACTTATCCATTCCGATCAGGGGACTTCAATCATTTTCTGCTACGACTTGAGATTGGATCCAGTAACACCACTGCTTTTAACACAAGGGGTAACAGCCAATGTGAGCGCTATAATGGAATTATATGGAACACTATCTTATTAGTTTTAGAATCTTGACGGTTAACCATTAACGATTAGCAGGACGTTCTACAGAATGTTTTAAATGCTATTCGCACTCTACTATGCACGACCACTAATGCCACCCTTCACAAACGAATGTTCAATTTTGAAAGGTGCTCTTCCAATGGCACTGCATTGCCTGTTTATGTCTGCGAACCTGGAAAAGTGTTATTAAAACAATTTGGTGGCAGGGGCAAATATGACCCTATTATTGAGGTAGTGAAACTCGTCAAAGTCAACCCTACACATGCGAGAATTCGACACCGTGATGGTCAGGAGGATTTAGTCGCATTGAGACATTTGGCCCGTTTTCCATGATCTCTGGTTTCTGGTGAAAATCCATACTCAGATTGACCTCCGGATTCTGCTGAGAACGTGGACCGAGATTGACCTCAAGATTCTGCTGGGAACGTGGATCTCGGAAATCTGCCAACTTCGCCAGGTGCAAGTCCCGAGATATTTCCTCAAACTCTCAGACTTCTGACCCTTTCGCGGGTGAGCTGCTTCCCCGCCGGCCTAGCAGGACTCGTAAACCAGTCCAGCGGCAGGATTTATAACACTTTCTAATGATAATCTCTGTTTCAAGTGGGATAGAGTGTTATAATTTTCTTATAATAACTTTAATAATAAAGTGACTTTCTCTTTATTTGCATATCTCCTCTCACGTGATCTTGTCGTTTGCTTTTTTATTTATTTTCTTATTTGAATACTTTCTTTTTTTATTTACTTCATTAGCATGCATTCCTGGCCACTTGCCGCATTTGTCGTTGTAAAATTCAGTTGAACAAAGCCTTGGAACAAAGGTCTTTCTGCTTGCGTTTTCATATATATATATATATATATATATATAACTAACTTAAGGAAACAAAACTTGATTAACTCAGCTTTGTTACAAAACTAGATAGAAATTTAAAAAGTTACATAGAAAATGTTTTTTTTTGTATTTTCAAATGAACAAACAAGTAGGAAAATAATTTCTATTAACGTGTATGACTGCTTAAATTGACGTAATGGTTGTTTTGAAAGCAAAAGCAGCCCGTTTTGAAAATAATAAAAGAGTTTGTTTTGACCAATCAAGTTAGACATCTCTTCCTTTGATGTTGCTTTTAAGAATATGGTTCAATAATTATTCTAATAGAGTTATTTACTAAGGTGGGAGATAGCGATGGTGAAGTGGATAACAGGGTGGACTAACGACCGAGGTGTGCCAAGTTCGAAACCACTTGGCTCCATTACATTATCCCCCCCCGCTTCATGTTGCTTATTAATTCGTATGGAAGAACGTAAAATGATTCAATTATCATAGTAATAAAAAAAATTATAAATTAAAAAAAAAAAATTATTATGGGAACACACACACATATATAATGAGTGGGTGGTGGTTGGAGAATAAAATAATGTTGTTTTTTTTTAATAATTTTTTATTATTATTATAATTCAATATTTGAATCGTTTTGCGTTCTTCCATAAAAATTAATAAATAAAACCTTAACTTTCATAGCGCGCACGCACCAAGCGTCATTTTTGGGACATTACAAAATATAACCGTTGACGAACGACACACGAATTTTCTACTATTGAACTCTTCTATTTACTACCGCAGCAAAAAAAAAAAAAAAAATTTTGATGATGGCGTATTATGCCAAATATAAATTTTCAACAAATAAATATTGCGTTGTAATTTGGCTTATAAACGTATATCATACATATGGATCGTTTTAGGATAAGAATTTGTTGACATTGGATTTGAAGACGACCAAATTGTAATCAACAGGAAAACAGTGTGGTGGTAATGTGTTCCAGACTTACTGATATTGGCAACCTTCACGTGGTCGCTTATTTAGGTACTTTATTCCAGAAAGAATTGAAGAAATCAAACCGGTCAAAAGAAATTCGTACTGATTGATATGTTTTTTGCTCAGCTTTACATAAAACCATGGCATTGCCGATGTCTTATTGAGGAACAAACCCATTTCTCTTGTTACTTGTTTAGTCATGGATTTTTTCCACATTAAAACCGACCTTGTGGCCAACTCTGTCCTTGTAAAAAAGTTATTTCCCTTGGAATAAAATCCAAGTAATCAATCTTGAATTATTCTTGTATAATATTAAGGAAATGCGTTCTCCTGTCTGGAAATTAAAAAAAAACAACTTATTCCACACAAGAAAGTGAGTAAGAAAAAGCCTCTCTTTTGCACTCTTTTTCTACCTAGCTTTCACAGCCATCAGATGTGGGCTTCGAAGTAATGACAATAAATGGTGAATTCAAGCTAACCAAAAGTTTTGCAACTGAGGCACTTACCACTGCATGTGCATTATTGCACAACCTGCTGGGCCCCACATATAACTAAAGATGGGCTCCTCATATAATTAAAGATGGGAGCCACATATAACAAAAGCTGGGCTCCACTTATAACTAAAGATGGGCACCACATATAACTAAAGCTGGGCCCCACATATAACTAAAGATGGGCCCCACATATAACTAAAGATGGCCCCACATATAACAAAAGATGGGAGCCACATATAACTAAAGCTGGGCTCCACATATAACTAAAGATGGGCCCACATATAACTAAAGATGGGAGCCACATATAACTAAAGCTGGGCTCCACATATAACTAAAGATGGGCACCACATATAACTAAAGATGGGCACCACATATAACTAAAGCTGGGCCCCACATATAACTAAAGATGGGCCCACATATAACAAAAGATGGGAGCCACATATAACTAAAGCTGGGCTCCACTTATAACTAAATATGGGCCCCACATATGACTAAAGATAGGCCCACAGATAACTAATGATGGGGGCCACATATAACTAAAGATGGGAGCTACATATAACTAAAGATGGGAGCCACATATAACAAAAGATGGGCCCCACATATAACTAAAGATGGACCCCACATATAACTACAGATGGGCACCACATATAACTACAGATGGGCACCACATATAACTACAGATGGGCACCACATATAACTACAGATGGGCTCCACATATAACTAAAAGTGGGAGCCACATATAACTAAAGATAGGAGTCACATATAACTAAAGATGGGAGCCACATATAACTAAAGATGGGAGCCACATATAACTAAAGATGGGCCCCACATATAACTACAGATGGGCACCACATATAACTAATGATGGCTCCAACATATAACTACAGATGGGCCCACATATAACTAAAGATGAGCCCCACATATAATTTAAGATCGGCCCCATATATAACTAATCATGGGCTCCACATATAACTAAAGTTGTGCCCACATATAACTGATGATGGCTCAACAAATTACTAATGATGGGACCCACATATAACTAATGATGGGCCCAACATATAACTAATGATGGGCTCCGCATATAACTAATGATGGCTCCCAAATAAATAAAGATGGGCCCCACATATAACTAAAGATGGGCTCCACATATAACTATTGATGGCTCCCACATATAACTATAGATGGGTACACATATAACTTATGATGGCCCCCACATATAACTAAAGATGGGCCAACATATAACTACAGATGGACCCACATATAACTAATGATTGGCCCCACATATAACTAAAGCTGGGCTCCACTTATAACTAAATATGGGCCCCACATATGACTAAAGATAGGCCCACAGATAACTAATGATGGGGGCCACATATAACTAAAGATGGGAGCTACATATAACTAAAGATGGGAGCCACATATAACAAAAGATGGGCCCCACATATAACTAAAGATGGACCCCACATATAACTACAGATGGGCACCACATATAACTACAGATGGGCACCACATATAACTAAAGATGGGCTCCACATATAACTAAAAGTGGGAGCCACATATAACTAAAGATAGGAGTCACATATAACTAAAGATGGGAGCCACATATAACTACAGATGGGCTGCACATATAACTAAAAGTGGGAGCCACATATAACTAAAGATAGGAGTCACATATAACTAAAGATGGGAGCCACATATAACTAAAGATGGGAGCCACATATAACTAAAGATGGGCCCCACATATAACTACAGATGGGCACCACATATAACTAATGATGGCTCCAACATATAACTACAGATGGGCCCACATATAACTAATGATGGGCTCCGCATATAACTAATGATGGCTCCCAAATAAATAAAGATGGGCCCCACATATAACTAAAGATGGGCTCCACATATAACTATTGATGGTTCCCACATATAACTATAGATGGGTACACATATAACGAAAGATGGGCCCACATATAACTAAATATGGGCCCACATGTAAATACAGATGGGCCCCACATATAACTAAAGATGGGCCCCACATATAACTAAAGATGGGCTCCACATATAACTAAAGATGGGCTCCACATATAACTAAAGATGGACTCCACATATAACTAATGATGGGCCCCACATATTACTAAAGATGGACTCCACATATAACTAATGTTGGCTCCCACATATAACTACAGATGGGCAAACATATTACGAAAGATGGGCCCCACATATAACTAAAGATAGGAGCAACATATAACTAAAGATGGGCCCCACATAAAACAAAAGATGGGCCCCACATAAAACAAAAGCTGGGCCCCACATATAACTAATGATGGGCTCCACATATAACTAATGATGGGCTCCACATATAACTAAATATAGGCCCCACATATAATTAAAGATGTGACCCACATATAAATAAAGATGGGCCCTACATATAACTAATGATGGGCTCCACATATAACTTATGATGGCCCCCACATATAACTAAAGATGGGCCAACATATAACTACAGATGGACCCACATATAACTAATGATTGGCCCCACATATAACTAAAGATCGGCCCACATAAGATGGGCCCCACATATAACTAATGATCGGCCCCACATATAATTAAAGATGGGCCAACATATAACTACAGATGGGTCCACATATAACTAATGAGGGGCCCCACATATAATTAAATATAGGACCCACATATAATTAAAGATGGGACCCACATATAACTAATGATGGGCCCCACATATAACTAATGATGGGCTCCACATATAACTAATGATGGTCTCCACAAATAACTAAAGATGGGCCCCACATATAACTAATGATGCGCCCCACATATAACTAAAGATGGGCCCCACATATAACTAATGATCGGCCCCACATATAATTTAAGATGGGCCCCACATATAATTTAAGATGGGCCCCACATATAATTTAAGATTGGCCCCACATATAACTAATGATGGGCCCCACATATAACTAATGATGAGCCCCACATATAACTAATGATGAGCCCCACATATAACTAATGATGAGCCCCACATATAACTATGGGCTCCACATATAACTAATGATGGCTTCCACATATAACTACAGATGGGCCCACATATAACTAAACATGGGCCCCACATATAATTAAAGATGGGCCCACATATAACTACAGATGGGCCCCACATATAACTAAAGATGGGCTCCACATATAACTACAGATGGGCTCCACATATAACTACAGATGGGCCCACATATAACTAAAGATGGGCCCCACATATAACTAAAGATGGCCTCCACATATAACTAATGATGGGCTCCACATATAACTAATGATGGCTCCCACATATAACTACAGATGGGCCCACGTATAACTAAAGATGGGCTCCACATATAACTAATGATGGGCTCCACATATAACTAATGATGGCTCCCACATATAACTACAGATAGGCCCACATATAACTAAATATGGGCCCCACGTATAACTACAGATGGGCACACATATAATTAAAGATGGGCCCCCACATATAACTACAGATGGGCACACATATAACTAATGACGTAACTATTTTTGTTGTTAGTTCACAGAATGGTGTGGATTCACTAAAAACAAATTAAAGTCGATTTTATTTTACGTTGCTCAATTAACACAAAACTTGTTGAAAGTTATTTTCATTTTTTTTTTTATTCTTTGTGCAGTGAATAAATTAATATTGTAAATTGAATTTTCAGTTTTCATCAAATTTTAGTATATTTTGACATTTGTCTCTTTAATCGATTCGATTGTCATGTCTGTTATTTCAAAGGTGTTAATTGGTTTAGTCTCACACGTTATTAAAACTGTTTATACTCGATTCTCTTATTAACACTTTCCGTAGAATTTCCCGATTTTCGTTGATTTATGAAAATTTTCACACGTGACCATTTATGGTTCTTTCATAAACAGAACAATATTTTATAAATGTTTCTCTCTTTCATATATATATATATATATATATATATATATATATATATATATATATGTTTGACTCTTGTCCAAGTTACTTACATCTAAAATTTCAAGGGTTTAGACCCAAAATTGGCGGAGGAGTTTGGTAGAGACTGCAAAAGTCAAATCTTTTTAGCTTTGCCCGCTTGGCAGCCAAATTGTCGGGCAAAAACTGATTAAAAAGCTTGCCCTATATCTGAATACACTTTATGTAAAATTTCAAATGTTTAGACTAAAAATTAGCTCAATGATTTGGTAGGGACCGCAGAAGTCAAATGTTTTTTAACTTTGACCCCAATTTTGACCTCTTAACATTTATTGTTTTGGGCTCAAATCAAATAAAAAAAATTTATCCATGCCCAAGTAATCTACATCTAAAATTTCAAGTGTTTAGACCCAAAATTGGCGGAGGAGGTTGGTAGAGTTTTCGAAGGTCAAATCGTTGAACTTTGACCTCTTGAGAGGTAAATTTGTGGCCGAAAACTTATTAAAAAGATTTTCCCAAATCTCAATACCCCTTATGTCAAATCTTGAGTCTGTAGACTGAAAATTGACAGAGTATTTTGGTAGGGAATTGACAGAGTATTTTGGTTTGGTGTACATGCACAGACAGAAAATTTCACTTATATATATATATATATATATATATATATATATATATATATATATATATATATATATATATATATATATGAGAGAGAGAGAGAGAAGGATGTTGTAGTTTGCTTAGGTTAAAAGATGTATTTGAAGGCTTAATAGCGCAGAAAACAATACAATTGTCGAATACAGGATAGGTAAATTAATAATTGATAATATTGACAAATTCAATAATTTTCAATTAAAATATTTATTTACCGGTGTGAATGGTTGAATTCAGTTGTTGTTGATTATATAAAGTTCCTTGTCTGTATCTTGACAAGGGAGTATACCTCCAAAAATTCAGGAACTTTATATCATCAACGACAACTGGATATAGCCATTCACACCGGTAAATAAATATTTTAATTGAATCAGAGAGTAGTATCTAATTATTGTCTTTAGTCAATGGAGGGGGAAACCTTTCTATACTGAGGCAATTTTATTTTTATATACTTCCAGAGTTCCCCTTTTTGGGGAGCTGGTTTTTTCACACATTAAAAACGACCTCATGTCACATTTTGTTTCCGTGTGGAAGCAAATTAATACCTAAATAAATAAATAGTTCAGAAATTAAAATTTTGAAAACTTAAAGTATGTGCATAAATATTGATATTGATAAGAAAATCCTAACTTTATAAAAAAAGCTCAATATTTGCAATAGAGCATCGGTATAATATGAAAGGAAATCAGACTTTTGCAAATTAGAATTTAAAACCTTTATTATTCAAAACAAGGAGTATGGGAGAAGTAAAGTTTTAAAACAATACTCCATACATGGGTGAGTGGTGGCTTTATAGAGGTACAGGATACTCTTGGGTGTGAGTAGTCTTCTAGCACGATAGATGGTACACACTTTCTTTGCGGCAGTCTTCACATTGTCCTGTATTTGTTCCAGTTCATACTGCCCGTGAATGTTTAGCCAAGGAGCTTGAACACAGTGAAAAAGGTGTAATTTTTTGAATGCCCATTTTGTTTAAATGTTATCTTCCGTACAGTTTCTTTCTCATAGAAGAAATCTCGACTTACTTTACTCTAGCGTTATTTCCATGGTAGGTGTTTGAATGAGCTCTAATCACTGATTTCCTTCTGTAAAACATTCACACAAAAAACCCCTGTGTGCCTAAACGTGTGCCTAAACCTAAACAGAACGCCCATAAACAAAGTTTCTTTCCAAGAACTATTCATCTGTGAAACACAATACCAAGGGAGCTAGAATCATTGCAGTCACCACAATACCATATTTATTCTAGGACTAATTCTACTTAAAATGACCCAAGAATAATTAACATTCTTCAAAGAACATCAGCGTTCTTAGAAAAGTAAACGGTAAGATTGGTATACTAATCCAAATTTACGTGCCTCCTCACGAGGTCGAAGTTAGACACAATGCCGGTTTTTATTGTGGGGTAAATCCAGCTTCCCAAGAAGGTACTCTTGATTGGGACAATAATTGCCTCAGCCGAGGAGTTCTCCTACACAGATCAAGGATAGGACAGATTAAGTGTAGTTATTGAGAATTAAACTTTTAGAAAATGAAGAAATAAAAATTGTTAGCGATGAGACGATTCCAAATAATTTTCCGATTCCAGTACAATTACCAATTCTGATTCTTTACAAATCACTAAATATTTAGCTGTAGAGTTTTTTTTTCTTTAGATTACCATAAAAAAAACCTGTGATATATTTTCGTGAACGTAAAAATACACCTGCGTGGGTTATCTATAGATTTTAATCTTATTTGTAGCTTCAAATCAATAAATATTTACCATTTTATCTTTAGGAATGGGACAAAACCAAAAAAAAAAAAAAAGAAAAGAATTAAAAGAACCGTTTTTTGACATCGGGACGTGCATGTTTCCGATTTCGATAACTTAAACAATTCTGATTCCAATCTCGATTAATCGTGCCAACGCTAAAAATTCATTGGAAGTTGGGGCCTGAGAAAAAAAAAAGGTTATAAGACCATCACAACCCTTGACCCGAGACCAATGACCTCCGAAAGTGACCCAGTGTCAATATTTGTCCTATTATTGTTTTTAGATCAGTTAACTGTATTTATCAAATGCGAAATAATAAAAAAAATTACATTGATTTTTATAACCTGATTATTTTGACGTCATTTTTTTGGAAAACTTTTACTGTTTATTTATTTTTTTTAATTTTATATTTATTTATTTTATTTAGTTTTCAGATGGTGACTGTTTAACTGGCGGATTTCGCTAAATCAAAAGAGTCTAAACCATTTCCGAAATGACCCTTTCCTTGTTGATTGCGGTATATTGCTGGTCTTGTGCAGTTCTAAGAGGTCCGCACTCCTAGACGTTGCCTTCTCCCTTTGGAAAGATCTTAGTTAATTGCTAATCGCCTAAGGCACCGGGGAATGCCGACGTGGCATCTTTTGCTGGGTTAGTGCTTCCTCCTCTTCGAGGGTGCTGACATTTCAATTCCACTTTCTGACATTAGTGTCATATTTCTCTCACTATGGAAGAGAAACAAATACCTTCATTTGATGACCGAAAAAAGAAATAAAATTCTGCTTGATGTTTGTTTTGAAATAAAAGTCCGTTTTAAGTAATTACTTGTCGAAACTTTGAACAAAGACGAAGAAAAGAGATTATTGACGTCACATTATTTAAAAAATTTAACACATAAATTGGATAAAATGATCTGATGACAAAATATTTAAAAAAAAAAAAAGAAAAAAAAGAAAAAAATTCTCCATCTGTTTGCTCAACTTGTAAAATTTGTTGATTGGAGAAAATGTTTATTTCATTTAAATTGTGCAGACAATATTCTGATTTAGAAAATCTCTTGACTCAAGAAATCAGATTTATTTTATCATAATTGGAAAGTTGCCAGCAGAAACATTACGCTAGTTCTAATCATAAGACGATAAACGTGGTCCAAGCTTTAAAACATCATTCAATATTTTAAAACCTTGAGAAAAACATTTTGTATAAACTTCAGGCTGGAGTTGGGGAAGGGAAATCATTGAACAATGTACGATCAAAAGTTAAACCAGACGAATGTCATAACTGATTCTTGTATTGAAGAAAACTTCCAAAGTTACACCCCCCTCACACACACACACACACACACACACACACACACACACACACACACACACACACACACACACACACACATATATATATATATATATATATATAGAGAGAGAGAGAGAGAAGTAGGTCGAATAGTTGAGATAATATAAACATTAATACGTTTATTGGTATTTATTTGCTTCTCCACGAAAGCAAAATGTGACACAAGGTTATTTTTAATGTGGGGGGGGGGGCAACCAGCTTCCCAAAAGAAGGACAAAAGGGGCACTCTGATAGGGACCAAAACTAATAATTGTTTCAGTATAGAGGGTTTCCCCTCCATTGACCAAGAACAAATTAACTTAAAAGTAGCATCAAAACAGATACTACACTTTGATCTTGTCCCGAAGGCCAAAAAACAGCAGTAAAAAAGCAAGTGAAGCTTACATTTGCATTTGCCTAGTAAACTTCTATTACTTACATGATTATATATATATATATATATGTATGTGTGTGTCTCGTATATATATATATAAACACACACACACATTATATATATATATATATATATATATATATATATATATATATATATATATATATATATATGGACTCTCCGATCGATGTCGACGTATGAGATTCCGCCACATCAACTAAGTTGCTTGGAAATCCACACAGATGATTTGTTTATAGTGGTGAAGGTTTTGTGTAGAACCAACCACACTTCTGGTATTACGTTTAACCTTTGTCAATGCAGTAGACCTCAGAGTTACCTTTTCCTATATGCATGTCTAGCAGTATCAGAAATTTCGTGAAAACTATTGAATAATTCCACCCGCTCTCTTTCGAAGCTTATAACTCCTCGAAAAATGTAATTCAAGCCCTAATTTTTTTTCTATTAAAGGAGCAAGGACCAAGGTTTCATAAAAAAAAAACAAACAAAATAAACAAACAACGTGTTTTTTTTTTAAAAAAAGGTTTAAGACTTCGGACTTTACAGGTAAATTTCTAAAAAAAACACTACTTTTTTTTGTTTTAAATTTGAATATATAATTTATTGATCTTTTATCTTCAATTTGTGATATATAAAACTTTGGTACATGAATTAATTATTTACTTTTTAATAGACATTTGAAAATGGGGAGGGACGTGAATTAAAAAAACGTTTGTCTAAAATATTATATTCGGTTTATTGGAAAGAGCATAAAATTTCACATTGACCCTGAAAATATCGTAAAAATAGAATCAATAGAAAAATTTTGATAGATTTTTAAAGTTTAAAAATTGAAAAATACTGAACTCGTAACATTCAATTAATTTCATTACTGTTTTCTAAAAAATAAAAAAAAATATTTCTATTACCTTTAAAGCGACTTTAATAGTTTATTTTGGAAGTATAATCCATAAAGAAAATAAACAACCCACCTTTAAAAGAGAAATTACGAGTTTTTATATTTTATTTGCAGTTTCGTGTTAGGGGTGTCAAAAATTCCTACAAAAATTCTCATACGCCTAATGCATGTCTTAACGAAAACTGGGAGCATCTCTTCCATACCAATCTAGAAATTTCTACGATTTGGCGTGATAAAATAGTGGCTAACCTTCCCAAATGGTCACCCATCTGGTACTGGCCAGGCTCAACGTTGGTTAACTTCGGTGATCTGGCGAGAATCGGTGTGTCAAGGTAATTGTGCTTGTGATTGTGTCGTATATCAGCCGTTTTGTTTCAATCTGCAAAAAGTATGGATATTTGTTGGATGAAATTATCTTATTGTCCTAGGCGCATAAAACACACAATGTTTTTGTAGCGATGATCTTTTACGCACTATTATAATTGAGACTGTTTTTAAGCTTTTATTGGGGGGGGGGTACATATAGACTCCCAAACTGCTTAACAGAATCCCATTAACAATTGCATAAAGCATTCTTGTCATGCTTGGTCTATCAGACAATAGTCAGCTGGGAAGTTCTTGGAAAGCAATTTTGTCCATGGAAGTTTGTTTTTGTTGACTACAACTTGCTCGTCCTCAAATCAAATATTAACAATTTTTATCCTAAACCGTCCCATAAGCAATCAATGTTTGAAAATGGAAATCGCTCCAGACAGAGCATGAAGCCACTTGAGGTGAGGAGCTAAAAAAACATTATTTCAAGGTCAAAACTACTCAACGTGAGATGAATAGATTCAGACTCAGAAAACAGCAATTCTTCCCCCTTTGTTACAAACATCGTTCATGGAATTTCTGATTTTTTTTTTTTTTTTAGATGCGGATTGGTTATTCATATTATTTGGATTCATCAGACTACTGTTCTAATCTTAAGTGTGATTTTTCACAACATTTCAGTCGATGTTATCTCCGACCTTCTTCAGGTGTATCTTGTTGAACTCAGAAATGTTTCTGTGGAACTCAGAAATTTAGATAGAATTTTGAACGGACTCTTTATTTACTTCATGGAGGGGGGTAGCATGCTCTTGTTCCATCAGCCATGACTGGATAGAGGTCTTAAGTAATTCGCAATTGTATTTTTCAGTCACCCATACTGAGAATTGAACTTTCAACCTTAAGGAGAATATCACTTTTATAATTGATTTTTCTGCGTATTCTAACCACTCCACAAGGACCCGTGGCACAGTGGTTATGATCGTTCATGGAAAGTAATGAGTAGAGAACAAAATAAAAGAGGTACGAGGCTGCCGAAGACAAACATGAAGTTCCGCTTTCTACTTTCTTAGTTCCATTTAGACTCATACAGAAGAAGGAAATTATTTACAATGGTTGTAGATAGACGCGTGTTTGCTGTGAATGTTTTTTTTTTACAGAAGAAAAGAAAGATTAGAGCTCAGTCGAGCACGGGCTATAACTAATACTGGTAATTTATTTTATTTATTTTAAAAGAAAATTATATTATAGATTCATGCAAAGAACACTCATATTTTTAAACATAATTTCATTGTCAGCATCCATTCTACAAGTGATGAAAAATGAGCCTTGAGCCATTGATACCTTTCAAGAAAACTGATTAAGATGAGTGCATCTACTAAGAAAAAATGAAAAATTAGAAAATTAAACTGCGGCATTAACCCAAAAGCAGATTTAACCAGCTTCCTCTAAAGAAGGAAGTTTCATGGGAGTATGAAATTCACAAGATTTCTCCAGTCGGATGTATAACCCCTGTTAGGAGAAATGGCGACATGAGGCTTTTGCAACTCTTGCAGAGAGGTGTCGATCTCCCCCTCCTACATTCAGCGCCTGGTATTCCCAAACTGGTCACTCATCTAGTACTGACCAGGCTCTATGTTGCTTAACTTGTGAGATCTAACAAGAACC
>NC_136500.1:72538721-72556221 GCF_053919585.1 Euprymna scolopes | reverse complement strand
TGAATGTTTTCGTTTCATGGGTATGTTGGAAACGAATGTGGTGCAAAACACACACACACACATATATATATATATATATATATATATATATATATATATATATATATACATACACACACACAAACCTCAGTGAGAGCTTTCTTTTTACTCTGCTTTTTTTATTCAATCTGTTTCACTCCAAACAAGGCATATTGCCACTTGGTACGTAAGGGGCTACTATTTTGGATCGTTTTTAACAAGGGACTGTGGGGGGGGGCTGAGTAGCGAGATGCCTTTTCACATTACATTTAAACTTGTGCAGATTAGTATCCAGGGAAGTGGAGAATGGGAAGGGAATTCCGAAGTCTAGCAATCTGAGCTAAGAACTGTCATCTAGGCTTCAGCCTCTGTCCAACTGACGAAATGTTGCATCCCTCTGCCTGTTCTACAAGTACTTTAATGGTGAATGCTCTGACGAGCTACAAGCACTTGTACCCCCTCTACGTAAATACCCCCGACAAACCCGACAAGCAGCAAAATCCCACCTCAACCAATTTTTTTTTTTTTTAATTTTAGATATTATGCATCCGGGGTTACACCGATTAGAATAAACCTATTAACTTTCACTGTGTTTGTTACGTTGACCGCATGGTTTAAGGGGTTCACACAAAAGTTGAAAAGTTGATTTGGGTTTGCGGTTCAAATTCTGCGACCGGCAGAACAATCATCTTCCGCACTGATGATTCCCAGAAAAAGATGAAATACATGAATTTTAAAATCTCTACCATTGTGTGTGTGTGTGTGTGTGTGTGTGTGTGTGTGTGTGAGGTAATTGTATTGTTTAATCCTAAATGTTAATCCAATGAAACTAGTGTTTATAAAACAGTGCTCAATAGTAAGCTGAGTTGTATTACAATATAATTTCTTTATTCATGCAAATATTATCGGCTGCATATGTGCCTGCGTTTATTTGAGATTACAGCTGAAACATGCATGCACATGTGTAGCCAATAATGTTAGTATGAATCAAGGAATTTATGTGTGTGTGTGAAATGTTTTATTACATGGAATAGCGGATAAGTATAGCAACAGACTAGTAGAAATTATCCACTATACCATAAACTAAACATTGCATTTTATCTCAAACGTTGTTTCATGTTTTAAACTTCTTCGTGTATACACTAGAAGTCTATTGAGCTTTATAATAGAAAAGAAACACAACTTTATTCCGAGTGAGATATTGTAGTTAATGTAATCTAAAACTTCACAGCCCCATCTTAAAACCCTCCTCAGTTCGTGTTTTGTGTATATTTAAAGTTGACATGTATCCTACATCAATGTTTACCCCGATACAGTGCATCGTACTATACTTACTTTTAGAGTGTAAACTACTTATTGTGTTATTGTTTATGACGTCTTGTTCTTGTAGAAATAAAACAAAACAAAAATAGACTTTTTTTCTTCTTAGTATTGCTAAGCTGGTTTCGCTCTCCTTTTCTAATACTTTACGATTGTTATTCATTTGCTTCGGATTTTGTTCATCCCCCCCCCCGCTCTTTCCTCCCGTCTGATTTATCGGTTTTTATATTCAGCCTCAACTTATAAACTTGTTTTATGTCAAATCTTTTCGCTTATGCTTTAAGTGTTTTTCTGTGTTGTTTTATGCCATGGTTTATTATGGCATATCTAGAACAGATACTTTTCTTGGAAATGACAGATTTTTTTTATTTATTTTATTCATTTTTTTATTTTTTTATTTTTGGCTTTGTCGTTTTTATTGGATAGTCTGATTCACTCGTATTTTTATTTCTGCTGGTTGATCTTATAAAAATACTATCTCCTAGATTTAAGTTACGTTTTTCTTTTTCCTTATTTGATTGGTTTTGGTTTGGGTTATTTAATGTCGAATCCAGTAATTTTGGGACAAAAGTTTCTTTTACACTTCAAGTTCTTTATAATCTTGAAATATTTATCCAAATTGATGTAATAAACGTAAGTACATCCGGGTTCCTTCTCCTTACATGAATATGATTTGCTTGTTAAGTCATAAATACCGACTCGTGGAGCCGTCCAGCACAGATATAGTCACAGCAGAAGCTACAGTGCATCCGATACAGAAACCCATTGCTTCACGAGGCAGAAAAAGAAGAAGATCATCATTATCCTCATCACCATCATCAAATATCTACTTATTAACCTCCACAGTCAATTAAGAAATCATAAATTTTAAGTATCAGAAAACACGCTATGTGATATACAAATATCTGTACGTGATGTTGCCAAGCTAATCAAAAACCTTGACTCCAGTAAAGCAACCGTCCCTGACGGTATTCCAATTATAGTACTCAAAAAACTTCAACCTGAACTAGCGCCCATACTTACAAAACTGTTTAAGCGTTGCCTTAAGGAGAATTGCTTCCCATCACCCTAGAAAATCTCATCAGTATGCCCTGTATTTAAAGAATTCAGGTGATCGTTCATCCCCCTCTTAGTACAGGCCAATAAGTCTCCTGTGCGTCATCTGTGTTAAATAGAGAAGTAATCAACCATCTCAGCAAAAATAACCTTCTTAGTGACACACAATATGGTTTCCGTTCTGCTAGATCGACAGCAGATGTGCTTACAGTTATATCTCATAGGATTAGCGAATCTCTCGAAAGAGGCAACCTTTCTAGGGCAATTGCTCTCGACATATCAAAGGCCTTTGATAGGGTATGGCATAAAGGTTTACTTCACAAGATCTCCAGCTATGGTATAGCTGGAAATATCTTCTCAATTATTAAATCATTTCTCTCTGATAGGTTCATAAGAGTAATAGTTGATGGGCAAAAATCAGAAGCTCACAGTATTAATGCTGGAGTCCCTCAGCGGTCCATCCTGGGCCCAACTCTTTTCCTGATCTACATTAATGATTTTCCAAATCACATCCTTACATCATTTATAGACATTTTTGATGATAACACTACCATCTATGGTAGTACATCTAAGATCGTAAACGACCAAGTTCTCTCCGATTCTCTCTCCTCTGATCTTGATCACGTTGTACAATGGGGAAAGGAGTGGCTGGTTACTTTTAATGCATCTAAAACCAAGCTTCTATCTTTACAGCATCAACGTTCTGATCCCCATCTGGCATCAATTAAAATGAATGGCTCTCGTCTTGGGGAGGCCTCAAGCTTTTGGGCTTGATCTTTACTCCTGATCTTAAATGGAACACATGCATCAAATCTATCGCCAAGGCTGCTGGAAAAGTGGTCGGATCCTTCTATTGATCCAGTAGATATCTCACTGCTGATGCAATTCTCTATCTATATAAGAGCCAGGTACGTCCAAGGATGGAATACTGCTGCCACGTCTTGGCAGGAGCTGCAAGAAAGGACTTGTCCTGCCTTGATAGGGTTCAAAATAGACTTTGTGGCCTTGCGGGAGATGTCCTTTTCACTTTGCTGAAACCTCTTTCTCACAGAAGAGATGTTGCGAGTTTGTCTCTGCTTTATCGTAATTTTCATAGAAAGTGTTCGACTGAGCTTCAACCTTTGGTCCCCCCTCGCCAAACTTTCATAAGAAACACTCGTCTAACTGAAAACACTATCAATAATTCCCCCCACTCTTTATCTGTGCCTAAACCTAAACGTAGATTCCATGATCAAAGCTTTTTTTTCTTAGAACTGCACGCCTGCGAAATTGTCTTCCGTTTTCCTGCTTTCCAGCTGTCTATAATATGTTTGTCTTCAAGTTCAACGTGAACAAATTTCTGATGAGCCGTTACACTTAAGTTAACAAATTTACCGAACTTCCATTACTATATTGTCCTTTTGACTACTGTACACTCTTTAACCCTTATCCTTGAGTAGCCTCTCGGCCTTGATAAGTGGTGCCGCCTATGTAAAAAAAAAAAAAGACTCTACATGTACACACTGATGTAAAATTTAGTAAGGTCGACCCAACGGGTCACAGATCGTCTCGAATTAATAGGCGTTTGAACTGTGACCGTATATGGAATGCCTTCATTGAAGATTGAATAGAAAGATGTCTTTGTCTACCGAATGTTGTTTACTTTAAAAAACGTGACTTTCTATTTTTGTGTCGTCTGGATATTGGATCGAGTGCATGATATACAGACTTTCAGAGAACAAGTCTATTATCAAAAAGAATCTAAGAATGGGAGAAAAAATAAGCAATAAAAGGACTTGTATGCTTGATATGCAAAAATCATTTACACATGTTATGTATGTATTGTCGATTGGAAAACAATACACAGATATAATAATGTAGAGCAGATTTATTCCGCCCCGGTACAATAATAGACGTCCGTGTCGGATAGCAACTACTGGTAACCGAGTTGGCAAGTGAACCACTAAAAGTTTGCTTTGACTTTGCATTTCTAACTCACAGTTTTAACTCCCCACTAACGGTTTCGCTCTCCATAAATATACGTGAACTCTAGTCACGTGTTCAAGTCACGTCACCACACAATTGTATCATATATTATTTTTATAAGCATATCGGTATTTGGTAATTTGTTACTGTGGTTTTGCGCCCGGACTTTTTCACAATTACAGAATTGAGACACAAAGTAAGTTTTACATGGAAAAATAACCCTGACGAGCTGTAATGTTCTCACTGTGAAAATTTACAACACTTATTATTAAAAAAAAGTCATGTAAATATCAAAACTAACAAATGAATCTGACCGAAAGGAACGTTTGTTTGTTAGTTCGACTACTTTTAATTATTAAATTAATGTATTACGCTAATGATAATGTAGGAGTTAAGATCTCTAATATTTCAAAACGAGATGAATTCCGCAACGTATTTATTATGTTAAATAAAAATGTGACTGGCGGATGAACACAATCTCTATTTATATAAGACTGAGACCCTAAAAAATTGTTTCAATATTTTTAGTGTTATTTGCAAATGTAAATATACAATGTCGCTTTAAATGTAGAATGCAAATTTAATATGACAATGCCTTTAAAAATCTTGAAACACAAGTTGACAGGTATCTATCTCTCTCTCTCTCTCTATATATATATATATATATATATATATATATATATATATATATATATATCAGGCACCACCACATTATCAAGGCCAAGAGGCCACTCAAGGATAAGGGTTAAAGAGTGTACAGTAGAAATTGGACAATATAGTAATCATTAGTAATGAAAATTCGGTGAATTTGTTAACTTTTATGGAACGGCTCATCAAGAACTTATTTACGTTAGACTTGAAGACAACCATATTGTAGTGAGCCGGAAAGCAGGAAAATGGAAGACAATTCCACAGGCGTGCAGTTCTAAGAAAGAAGCTTTAAATGTATGTATTCAATAATATTATTCAAACTTGCCACAATTAATTAAGCTCAATAAAAATGGATTTACATTTTCAGGGCATATAAACTTTTAAGTTTATATATATATATATATATATATATATATATATATATATATATAAATATATATATATATAAATATATATATATACATATATATATATATATATAACTTCAGTAGTTGATGCATTATGTTTAGTTAATTCAACCGATCGAATGACAGAACAAACTAGAAAGAAAATTAAAATATTTTTAAAGAACTTAAGTTAGAAATAACAGACTGCAATTGTAAAATAGTGAATGTTTTTTTTAGATATAACTCTAAATTTTAACGACAATATTTACGAACCGTATCACAAAACGAATCAAACACTATTCTATATAGATTATAAATCAAATCATCCAAAGTGTGTGAAAAAAGCTATTATTTCCAGTATACCAAAACGAATATACAGGTTATCACAAAATGAGAATATTTTTGATAAGAATAAGGATTATTACAATGAAGCTTTAAGTAGATCAGGACATCATAGAGAAATCAAATACATAAAGGAGAGGAATAATTATAAAAATTGAATCAGGTGAACTAAATTTGGAGAGAAAATGAAACTGTAGAATACCTAACGAATGTCCCTTGAAGGGCAATTGCTTAATTTCTGAAATTGTGTACAAATCTGAAGTTAAGGTGGATAATAGTAATAAGATATACTTAGGGGATACGAAATGTTTTTAAGGACATTACGGAAACCATGTTGCATCATTTAAAATCGGACCTGAGAATGAAAAAATAGGGATGTGGATAATGATAGAAATGAGGATAGAACAAAAATGAGTATTAAAAATAGGAAGAGGACCACAACTGCATTAGGTAATTGGATTAAGTAACTACGTAAAAATAAAAAAGAGTTTGAATTAAGATGGCCAATAGTAGATAAGGCTAAAAAGTATAAACTGAGTAAATAGTGAATTCTAAAGAGGAAATCTTAAACAAAAAGTTAGATACTATACAAAACTGTCTTCATAGAAATAAATTCCTGTTATCATGCCTAAAACCTGATTGAAATAAATTTAGAAAGGAAAAATTTACAGAATATACTGAGAAGGAAATAGAAGTGTGTAAAGATCATTCTTAAACTTAATACTAAGATTTTAAAATGTTTCAATAAACAGATAAGTAGATAGTAAATACAATAATTATAACCTAAATAGGAGAAATAAAAGTAGTTTTGGTTTTAATAATCGTTATGGATAATAAATTACACCCGAGTAATTACAACAGCGTAAGAATGAACAATAAAAATCTAACATTTAATAACTGCAAGATATTGAGATAATATAAAGTTAAAAAAATGAGATTCAAACTGAGATTGGCATAAAGAAGTTAATGTTAGAATTATAAGTTTAAAATTAAACGAGTGTGATTAATAAATGCTAAAGTCCAAATATTAAAATACGAATACCTAAAAAAAACTTAGAGAAACTGGCAAATTGATAAAAATTTAATAAACATGGTTATCTCCTTTACAACGTGAAGATTTTAAGAATCTTATTGAAGAGGAAAATAAAATTAAAACAGAATACTTATATATGGATGAAGGTCAAACAAGGTAAGTTTAAAATTTAAATTAATGACATAAGTATGGGATGAAAGTAAATTTTAATTACTAATCTTTTAAATTAACCTTTTAGTTACAATTCCTTCTTAAGAAATAAAATATTAAACAAAGTTAATTATGAGATCGTAGATGTAAACGAAACTGATACGAAACTATCATAGATTGGAGACGATATAGTTGGGGCATAAATATAAACTAGAATTTGAGGGTGTAGTTTGGTATTTAGAAAATAAAACAAATAATTTGGAAAATAAAAATAAAAATAATTATTTTAATAAAAACACACACACACACAGATTTAATATAATATTAAGACATGTAATTGATTTAAATATAATTTAAAAAGTAGAAATACGAAAATAGGTCGATTTATAAATTCCATGACTAACGAAAAATAATTAAACAAAAAAGCATAGAAGAGTTGGGTGGCGGTAGATCCACTGCTTGCTTTCTTAAATAGAGATTAGAAGAATGTTCAGATATGTATAAATAGTGTATTTCGCCATCTGGAGAGTGGCTATTTTGGAATATTTTTGAATGATATAATGTTTGGAAATTTTCCGAATGTCACGAAACAATTGTAACAAATATGAAAATACACAATGATGCTATCATTTTTTATTTTTTATTGTCTTGATCTTGCGAATATCTATCTATCTATCTATCTATCTAATTAGGTTGACAAGAAGGTTCTTGCAGAATTTTAAATTTTGATTTCAATTGAAGTAATTTACAAATAATTTTTCATTATAATACCTTCACTTCATATATCATTTTAAAGAGCATTTATCTAATTGTTTGAATTACAATCGGTTTAAAACAATTATGTCTTCTTTTCAGAACGTTGAATACAAGATGGCAAAAAAATAGCAAATTTGCACAATTTTCTTATTTCATTTTAAAGAAAGTTCTTCGCTCCATTTAATGTTTAAATTACAATCGTTTTAAAACAATTATGTCTTCTTTTCAGAACGTTGAATACAAGATGGAAAAAAAGCAAATCGCGCAATTATTTCATTTCAATTCAAACTAGGCCGGAAATCTGCTGAAACAACTCATGATATCAACGAAGCACCGCGGAATGGCCAGCACAATGATGGTTTAAGAAATTTCATGGCGGTGACGAGAATCTTGAAGATGATGAGCCATAGTGGTCTGTAGAGAATAGGAACGACCATTAAGACGGGACACACAAAAGAGTGACACCGTCGTCTGATTAGTAGTATATATAGAGCACGCATGCACCGGGGGAAGAACGACGACTACGACGATAGTCGACTCGGAAACCTTACATGGCGCTACGAACAGGATTTATTTTTCAAGATAATTTCTTTTGCACGATTTTTGGAGTATAATGGCGTCAGGACAACACGAGGACGGCCAATACATGCAGTTGATTCAACAAATAATAAATCTGCAAAGAGAAAACAATGAGCTTCGCGGAGGGAGTGCCTCGAGTTGGTCTAACACCAAGAAACCAGACCGGCCACGTATCGAACATGGATTCACCGACGCGGACTGGGCGCTTTTCATCGACTCGTGGGCCCGATACAAACAAATGTGCGGCCTTACCAACTCCGTGGAAATCCGCAATGAACTAAGGACAGCCTGCTCAAATGAGGTAAATAAACTTTTATTTGACTTAGTTGGGCCTGAAACCCTCAATTCTGTCACAGAGGAACAACTCTTAAGGCATATACAGTTCATTGCCGTGAAAGGTCTACACCTGGAGGTGCATAGACATAAATTTCATAACATCAGACAACAGACGGGGGAGGGACCCGCACAGTTCTTGGCAAAGCTTCGGTCCCAGGCACGGTTTTGCAATTTCATGGTTCTGTGCCCCAACGAGAACTGCCGGCAAGCCGTAAACTATTCGGAGGACATGGTAGCTGGCCAACTCGTAGCCGGTCTGGCAAATGCAGAGTACCAGTGTAAATTGCTGGCCGAAGCAAATATTCTAACCACTGTGGAGCAGAAGCTTCACAGGCTGGTTAGTTTAGAAACTACAGAGACGTCTGCTCCTCAGTTGCAACGAGGCTCAGAGGGACACTCGACTTTTGGCCTACTAACAACCGAGAAAAAACCATCTCGGAAGGAGCAGCTGCTCAAAACCCCTCAGAATAGTCCTTGTGAAGGGTGTGGGAGGACCTCACACCCCAGTGGGTTAAAAGGGCGGAAGAACTGCCCGGCGAGGGGGCTAAAATGTTTTAATTGTGGCGTCACAGGCCACTTACAAAGAGTGTGCCGGAAACAGGAGAGGTCAACGGCGGAGTCCACAAACAATGCCACACGTCAATCGAATATTTTCGGCAGCAGAATGGAGGGGGCACCGGCATGTTACAATCAAAAAGGTAGAATAGCAGCAGTGCCACACCTTGCATGGAGCAGTGGTGGGTTCATGAGAAGTCCCCCTGAGCCACCACCCTCATTAATGGTCGATGTGTCCCTGATACCAGAGTCCCAGGCTAAATTCGGGTGCGCTTTGGATAAGGGAGTAAGCCGTCGAAAACACCGCATCCAGGCCATTGCAGATACCGGTGCCCAGACGTGTTCGAGTGGCCCAGAAATATTGAAAATATTAGGGTGCACCAGCAGGATCCTGATACCTACCACCCACAGGATACGGGGAATCACAGACGAACCCCTAGATATCAAGGGGGTGGTCCTGACTCAGATTAAGCCCGGTCAGAAGGAAGCGCGACATGTGGTCTACGTTTCAGAAAACACGTAAGGATTCTACTTGTCAGAATCGGCCCTCAAAGACCTAGGAGTAATCAATCGCGACTTCCCGCATCGAGTATCAAAGGCCGATTTATCGGCTTCAGAAAGTGGGACAGCACCGTGTGGATGTCCGAAAAGAGAATCCGTCCCGGATAAGCCAGCGAGGATCCCGTTTACCCCCACTGGAAATAATAGGGAACGGTTAGAGAAGTGGTTACATGAACACTTTAAGTCCAGCGCATTCAACACCTGCCCCCATCAACCGTTACAAGTCATGTTAGGGAGGCCGCTGGATATAACTTTTACCCCGGGGGCGAAACCATCGGCCATACACACACCCATTCCAGTCCCTCATCACTGGAAGAAAAGGGTAAAGGATGATTTGGATCGAGATGTTGCGTTGGGTATTATCGAACCGGTACCAGCAGGCACACCTACGATCTGGTGTTCGAGGATGGTAGTCGCTCCAAAGAAAGACGGGTCACCAAGAAGGACGGTAGACCTACAAAAATTGAATGCAGCAACGATGAGACTCATCACACACCGTCCCCTTTTAATCAGGTGTCCGTGGTGCCTTCCCAAACCAAAAAGACAGTCTTGGACGCATGGAATGGGTAACACAGTCTGCCACTCTCCCCAAAAGCCCGGGACGCGACCACGTTCATAACGGAATGGGGTCGTTATCGGTATCTCAGGGCTCTCCAGGGTTTTCACGCATCCGGGGACGGGTACACGCGCCGGTTCAATGACATCACAGTTGACATGCCTCGAAAGACCCGGTGTGTAGACGACACACTCCTATGGGACAGGTCCTTAGAATTGGCTTTCTGGCATACTGTGGACTATATTACCCATTGTGGTAAAAGTGGGATAGTCTTTAACCCTGACAAATTTCAATTTGCTGACGATGAAGTTGAATTTGCCGGCTTTGTGATAACCTCGGACGGCGTGAAGCCAACTAAAAAAATGACGGAGGCTATTCTCAATTTCCCGACCCCAACGAGCATTACTGGTATCAGGTCGTGGTTTGGTTTAGTTAACCAGGTGTCGTATACATTTGCACAGGCCGATATAATGGCCCCTTTTCGAGAGTTGCTGCGGACAAAGAACCGTAAATTTTACTGGGATGACACATTGAATAGACTTTTCGAAGAGTCGAAGAGGAATATCGTTCAGAAAATCGAAGAAGGGGTGAAAACCTTCGATATGAACAGAGCGACCTGCCTTTCAACCGACTTCAGTAAGGTTGGCATTGGGTATTTTTTGTTCCAGAAGCATTGCCAATGCCCAACGGAATTAGGTCCCAACTGTGGTAAGGACCACTGGAAGATGATTTTGGCCGGGTCTCGCTTTACGAAAGATGCAGAATCTCGTTATTCCCCTATAGAGGGGGAGGCTCTAGCGCTGATTTATGGCTTGGAGTCTTGTAGGATGTTCATCCTGGGATCCCCAGACCTATTGGTCACCGTGGACTACCAGCCCCTAGTGAAAATTTTCTCGGATCAGATCCTTGAGAATATAAAAAATCCCCGCCTGTTCTCATTCAAGGAGCGGTCGTTGATGTACAGGTTCCAGATTAGGCATGTTCCTGGGAAACTCAATGCAGCACCGGACTGCACATCCCGATACCCGGCGCCGTCAAGACACAGCAGACTAAAGGGCACTGACACTTCCCAGCAAATCGAGGGGAGTATACGAGCATCCATCATAGCTGCATACGCACATGACCCCAAGTTCCGAGCGATCACCTGGGATAGGATAGTCGCAGCTGCAGCCACCGATGAGGAGTGCCGAACGTTGGCGTCATACATTCAAGACGGGTTCCCAAGGTCACGCCACGAACTACCACCAGAAATCCGGCAATTCTAGCCGATGGCAGACCAACTATATTGTCTGGAAGGGGTACCCATAAAAGGGGACAAAATTTTGATACCAAAACGGCTTAGAGCTGAGGTGTTAGAGGCATTACACTCCGCCCATCAAGGGGCGAATGGTATGTTGGCTAACGCCAGACAACGGTTATTTTGGCCTGGTTTAGACGCCAGCATTCGACAAACAAGGGCGCAATGTCGGAATTGCAATTCGATCGCCCCATCCCAGCCTAGGGAACCACTAATGCCACCCATAAACCCGGAATTCCCATTTCAAAAGACAATCACTGACTTGCTAGATATGCACGGGAAAAGTTACATGGTATACGCGGACCGATATACCAGTTGGATTGAGGTCGCACCACTACCATCAGGAAGGGCTGCAGCGGTGTGTAATGCCCTGAGGGTTTGGTTTTGCACGTATGGTGCGCCGGAGCAAATATTATCCAATGGAGGGCCACCATTCGATTCACTAGAATACAAATCGTTCCTAGAAGACTGGGGCGTAAAAAGGCGCATATCATCTGCACATTACCCCCAGAGTAATGGGCGAGCTGAACTGGCCGTAAAAACGGCCAAAAGAATGCTGATGGACTGCGTTGATGGCTACGGACACCTACATCATGATCGGGCAGCACGGGCGATGATGACTCATAGGAATACGCCCATTCAGGACCTTGGATTGTCGCCGGCGGAAATACTATATGGTCGAACAGTAAGGGGTCATCTCCCCGCACTTCGCAAAAAATACTGCATCCACAAGCGTTGGACGGAGACCAGAGATTTGAGAGAGAAGGCGATGGCGAAAAGGCACGTACTTAACAAAGAACAGTACGACATACACAGCCGCCCCCTCCAACAGCTCCGAGTCGGCGAGTCTGTGCAGGTGCAGAATCAGGAGGGACCAAATCCACGACGATGGGCGAAAACTGGGAGAGTCGTCGAGACAATGGGTAACAGGCAGTACAGGATACGGTTGGATGGTAGCGGCAGGATCACAGTACGCAATCGCCGTTTCCTCAGGAAAATCAAACCGGTCATGGATACGCCGGAGTATCCACCCACTCAACAACCCCATCAACCACTCCCCAAACACCAAGAAGGGAGGACAGCAAACCACCGTGCAACATGCATGAGATGATGGAGGTGGAAGAAGCTGATTGTGACACATAAGAAACAGATATGGAGGTGGACCAAGATCCGATCAACCACAAGCCAATGCAGACGAGTCCGGTCCCACGACGCAGCATGAGGGTAACACGAGCACCAAGGCCACTTTCCCCTCAAATGCAAGGACCAACTCACTACTACACGGAATTCTCCAGTCACATGACCACAAAACGACGGTAGTGTGGTCACATGGTGGGGGGAGGGCATGTAGAGAATAGGAACGACCATTAAGACGGGACACACAAAAGAGTGACACCGTCGTCTGATTAGTAGTATATATAGAGCACGCACGCACGCACCGGGGGAAGAACGACAACTACGACGATAGTCAACTCGGAAACCTTACATGGTCAACCATCGGATGCTGACAACGATCAATTAAGAGCCTTAGTCAAAGCCAATCCACGCACAACTGTTCCAAAACTTGCTTCTGAATAAGATGTAATGTAAACAATGATTTCCGAACCACTTGAGAGGAATTGGAAAGACAAAAAAAAATTGATAAACTGGCTGCCACACGTCTTGAACGACAACCAAAAGAAATGTCGTTACGAAGTGTCATCTTCCCGTCTTTTATCAACAAGAACAATCTGTTTCTCGCCATGGTTCTGACTTGCAATGAAAAGTGGGTTCTTTACGACAACCAGCGACGCTCAGCTCAGTGGTTAGACGCTGACGAGCTCCACGACACTTCCTGAAGTAAGAGTTGCACTAAAAGAAGGTCATGCTGACTGTTTGGTGGTCTACGATCAGTCTCATCCATTAAAGGCTTTTGAATGCAGGGGAAACTATTACGGTAGCGAAGTACTGTCAACAAATGTATGAAATGCATCAGAAACTTCGACAATAATGTTAATGTAGACATTGGTTACCTCCCTTGCTTGTGGTGATATAAATAGGAGTCGGCCATCTTGGTTTGGTCAGTTCGTTCGTACAGTTTAGACAGACTACAAGTGTCTCAACAAATGGTAGCAGAGATATCCCTCTGTGTGCGACAAAAAAAAAAAAAAAAAAAAAAAATTTTTTTTTTGTACAGCTTGTCTGTAGCACTAGACAGATCGGATATCGGATATGGCAACTTCGAACAAACAACCTCCATTGTTGGAGGGGGAGGATGTTTACGAGAACTGGAAACAAGACGTTGAAATGTGGTCGTTGTTCACGGATCTTTCTGAGGAAAAAAAAGGGCCAGCAGTGTTTTTGACGCTACCACCGAATATTAGAGAATGTGTACGTGAATTGCCAACAAGTGACATCGGCGGACGAGATGGCTTGAAGATCTTAATAAAGAAACTGGATGACATATATTTAAAGGATGAACACACGCGCGCTTACATGACTTTTAAGGAATTTTACACTTATAAAAGACCGTCAGGTACCAGTATAAATGACTTTCTTGTTCGTTATGAGTTTTTGTACCAAAGATTAAAAAAATTCTACATTATTCTACCGGAAAGAGTGCAAGCTTTTCTTGTTTTGAACGCGGTTAACATATCGGAAGAGAACGAAAAATTAGCGCGGACAACGTGTTCTGTTTTGACGTATCAAAACATGAAGGAATCGATAAAGAAAGTATTTGGTGACATTTATCGTGATGAAAATGTACCGGCAGTGAAATCAGAGCCCGAAATCGTCAACTATAATTATTCTAAACCGGGTAACAACAAAAGGCGTTTTCGTCGAGGACAATCTAATCCATGTGACCGAAGTGGAAACGTGTTGTTGTGATACAAATGTCAGTCTCCGAACCATCTAATTAGAGAGTGTCCTAGAAATACGCCCAGGTTTACGGAAGCGACAGAACAAATACACATTACGTTGTTCATTCAAGAAAATATTTATTTGAACAGTACAAATGAAAAAATCTCAAATCTTGTAAAGGAAACATTTGGAATGGCAGTCTTGGATTCTGCTTGTACTCGCACACTGGCTGGCGAAGTGTGGCTTGATGTTTATTTGGATACTTTAAATGAAAGTGACCTGCAACTAGTGAAGTATACGAACTCAGACCGGAGTTTTTGTTTTGGTGATGGAGTGGCTGTCACAGCAATTAAAGTTGCTAAATTTCCGGTTACACTCGGAGGTATAAGAGTTTATATCGAAGCAGATATTGTGAAAAACGACTTGCCTCTTCTATTAAGTCACAAATCAATGAAGACAGCAGGAATAATGCTAGATTTCCGGAAAGATATGTGCTGGATTTTTGATAAATGTATTGAACTAAAGACCACAACTTCAGGGCACTATTGTCTCCCCTTAACAAATAAGTTGTTGGATCATAGTGGTACTAAGAACATTGTATTACATGTTCAGAATTTTGGTCAGTGTTCTTTCACAGAAAAAAAAAAAAAAGCAGAAAAACTTCATCGACAGTTTGCTCATGCCTCGAAGGAAAAACTTGTTTCCTTGGTTAAAAAAAGTGGCAAATTCAATGACAAGGAATTTATAAAGGCGATTGAGGAGGTTTGTGAAAACTGTCAAATTTGCCTTAGATTTAAAAAAGCTCCACTGCGACCGGTTGTGGGATTGCCTCTTGGCAATAGATTTAATCACACAGTTTGCATGGATTTGAAAGAGTTCATCCACAATGAGGTGTGGATACTACATCTCATTGATGCCGCTACCAGGTATTCAGCGGCAACATTGATCAAAACAAAGAAGAAGGAGGAGATCATCAAAAACATCTTTATGATGTGGATTACCTATTTCGGATCTCCTGTTCGTTTTCTGAGTGATAATGGGGGTGAATTCAACAACGAACACTATAGACAGATGAATGAAAAACTCAACATAGAGACCTGTACTACTGCCGCAGAAAGTCCATTCAGCAACGGTACTGTAGAACGTCATAATTTGATAGTTGCTGAGGCAATGAAAAAAACAATTGACGATGAGAAGTGTGAACCTGAAATTGCCTTGGCATGGGCTATTTGTGCAAAAAATGCCCTCCTCAATTACTCTGGACACAGTCCAAATGAACTTGTATTCGGTTTCAATGTAAATACACCCTCAATTCTGACAGACCAGTTACCTGCTATGGAGTCCTCTACTACAAGTGACATGGTGAGAAAAAATTTAAATGCTCTCCATAGTGCAAGGAGAAACTTTTTGGAAGCTGAGTCCAGTGAGAGAATTAGGAGAGCTCTCAGGTCTAATGTCAGAACTTATGCTGATGAAGATTATGCTACCGGAGACCAAATCTATTATCGGAGGCAGGGTTTTAAAGGATGGCGTGGTCCAGCAAAAGTGTTAGGCAGAGAAGGCCAGTTTGTCTTAATCAGACATGGCGGAGCATTTTATAGGATGCATCCGTGCCAATTGATGAAAGTGAATAAAAACAACGAAAAAAGAACAAAAAAAGCTGAAATGCTGGGAAACACTACAGAAGGGAAGAATGAATACCTTTCAGTTGAGGAGGAGGAGTTGCAGAATCAAGTGGTAGAAAGTGAAGATATAGACAGAGAAGAAGTTGTTGATAGTTCTACCAGTTTAAGGGATAAGACTGAAAAACCTGGCCGAAATAAGACCATAACTTATAAAATAAATGGAAGTGAGGAGTGGAAGAAAGGAAAGGTTATGTCAGTACAGCCTAAATCAACTGGCAAATATAGTCATTGGATCAATATAGAACCTAAGGATGAAAACGAGGATCAAGTTTGTATCAACTGGAATCATATTGATCATTGGAGAGAAGTGCCCCAATATACTGAACAGGAAAATGTAGTCCTGCTCACCGCTGAACAAGAGCAGTCGAAAGCTGTAATGGATGCCAAGCATAAAGAAATAAAAAACATGAACACCTATGAAGTATTTGAATGTGTGCCATACACAGGTCAAAAAACAATATCCACAAGATGGGTGATTACTGAAAAATTCAAGGATAATCAGAAAACAATGAAAGCTCGCCTTGTAGCACGAGGCTATGAAGAAAATAGTAATCTGAAAACGGACTCCCCAACATGTAGCCGTGAAGCTATGCGAATGGTCATGCTAACCGCATCAATAAAGAATTGGATGCTGCAGACCATAGATTTTACCTCAGCCTTTTTGCAAGGTGGTATTTTAGAGAGAGATGTGTACCTGAGGCCACCATCTGATGTTTGTCCTAAATCTCAAGTGTGGAAATTAAAAAGATGCATCTATGGATTGAATGATGCTCCACGGGCATGGTACAAGAGAGTTACTCAGGCTTTGATTGAATTAAAAGGAGTAGCAAGTGCTTATGATAATGCATTGTTTTTGTGGCATGATATTAAAGGAAATTTGACTGGAATTCTTGCTATGCACGTGGATGATTTTGTTTTCTGTGGAAGCACAGAGTTTGAAAGGGATGTGATTGCAACATTGAAAGAAAAATTTAAGGTGGGATCTCATGAAAGTGGAACATTCAAATATGTTGGACTGAATGTTAATCAACAGGAAAATGGGATCACTGTAGAACAAGATCTATATGTATCTTCCATATCTCCAATAGAAATAAGCAAAGGGAGGATACTGAGGAAAAATGATGAACTGAATGAAGAAGAAAAGCATGAGTTGAAGAGACTTGCAGGTCAGATGATGTGGGTTTCAACTCAAACACGCCCTGATATAGCTTTTGATGTGTGTAAAATGAGCAACACTGGAAAGCATCCCAAAGTAAAAGCCTTATTTGAGGCGAATAAAGCCTTATCAAAATTGAAATCCAAGAAGGGTTCTATAACATTTCCAAAATTGGGAAAGCCCTCAGATTTACACATTTTGTGTTATACTGATGCCTCTTATGCCAGTCTGGAAGATGGATCTTCACAGGGTGGTTT
>NC_136500.1:72528721-72533721 GCF_053919585.1 Euprymna scolopes | reverse complement strand
ATCATCCCAACACTAATATATATATATATATATATATATATATATATATATATATATATATATATATATATATATATTAGTGTTGGTAAAAGTCTGAGGATGCTACAGACGGCCAAAAACGGCCGGGTAGCTGAAACAATGATGTAACTTAACAGAAAGATACGGTAATAAAAAATAAAACTTGTGTATATATATATATATATATATATATATATATATATATATATATATATATATATATATATATATATATATATATACAGTGATGATCATATTTATTGGCACGGTAAAATAATTTTGAACAAGGGTTTTTTGCAATTATGTTTGTTGTTCCTTTGTTATTTATTTTTTCTAAAATCCGATTGCTGCATCGGAAAGGCCAGTTAAAAATACATAATATACTTTGTTATTTTCTTTAATTTAATCCCTTTTTTAGAATTTATTAGACAAAATTTAACTTTTATTTTACCGTGCCAATAAATATGATCATCACTATATATATATATATATATATATATATATATATATATATATATATATATATATATATATATATATATATATATATCTTGAAAGGTTTTCCACCTTTAAAACTATATGGAAGAAAAACACTTAGCACCAAGTCCATTGTTAAGAAAATATCTTGTTTATCAATCAATTGATCTCCTGTAATCACTGTGATTGTTTGTTTCGTGAAGTTTTTATCGCGAATGCAGATCCAGAGGTATTACATAAAACTCTTTAATTCAAGAATATTATATCTAATGAATCATTTTGTTGCAGAAAGGATGTCATTTGATCTTAGTATAGGACTTTTTTATAAATTGCATCGCTGCCCAATGAGACAGAAATACAGATATCGAGTGTAACGTAGCACGGACGGCTACATGCAAATGCATGCGAAAGACGTCACCAGCAAAGAAAACAAAAAAGACTATAAAAAGGAGAAAGAGGATGATTACAAAAGAGATGTGGAGCACAGAACGAGATAACGTTCGAGATCTCGTGAGAGGCGTGGAGAACGTTCTAGATCACGTGGGTGACGTCACGTCTGTAACAACGAGGAAATAAATTTTGTTACAAAGAAAAAGTGAGTTGGAGTTGTTTTCTATTCTTTGTCTTGGTCTCCTTTGCGACTGAAACTAGATACAACTTGTGTTGATTCTCGGACAACGTCGCAGGGGAAAGACCATAGATTGGAGCTCAGTCGGGCACCTACCATAAAAGTAACGATAGAGCAAAGACAGACTAAAATTCCTAACTGTTTGTTTTTAAAATTCCTGATACATACTTTAGCTGGCATTCCATTTTCCCAAATCCCCAACCCTATCTAAATATCTTGTTTTCATTAACAGTATTTCTCTATTGCATTTTTAGCATTCAAACATCTAGAGTTCGTATAGCATCAATCATAATAATAATCATCTAGCAATTTGGCAATGCCCTAGCAGTCCGTAATATAACAGATAGATGAGTGTTTTTTGTGAACGTTTTACAGGATGTAACATAGCGTCGGTGCGTGTATGTAAATGCATGCGAAATGACGTCACCAGTAAAGACAAAATATTTCAATCATCCCAACACTAATACAAATATATATATATATATATATATATATATATATATATTTGTTGGGATGATATGAAATAGAAAAAGATAACGATCACGTGAGAGATGTGAATAACGTTCATGATCATGTACAAGGCGTGAAGGACGCTCGAGAAGACAATAATATGAAGAGCGTTACAGTTAAGAGAGAATGAGGAAACAAATGTTGTTGCTACGAGTTGGAGTTATTTTCTATTCTTTGTCTTGGTCTCCTTTGCGACTGAAACTGGATACAACGTGTGTTGGTTCTCGGTCAATGTCAAAAGACAAAAAAGATAGCTGTCGATAAAAAAAAATATGTATATTCGTAGCAATCTGCAAGTTAGGGTTTTTGATTGGCTCGATTCTGTTGTTGGAATTGGTTTCCCTAATTCTTTCTAAAATCGATTACTTGCAGGTGGGAGATCACGTGAAGATTGCACAAAATCAAATATGTGAAAGTGTTGCTATGGAAACGGGCGGTTCCAAAGTTGGCACACGAAGATCATCAGTCCAGCTCAGTAACCACATCACCACTGCCACCTTCTACATCAAATTATATTGCAGATATAAAATAACCAAGGCGAAGAGAGACACAAATATACACGACGTTTATATTAACATATATAGACACACAAAGTTGGCCTGCAATGATCGTCAATCCGCGTTAATGTTAAAAAAAAAATACTTTCCTAAAAGTAATGACAGATAAAAAATTCTCATTACTTTTCCGACATCCCTCGTATTTTGATATTTTCTCCCTTCCTCAGTTTTTCAAAGCTGTTGTTCGTGCGTGCTATAAATAAACTTGCAGTGAACCGTATGCAGTCCGCGGGCCCCATGTTTGACATGCCTAGTGTAAGTAACTTTACATTCCTATTCAGCACACATTTTTATTTCATCTCTGGAAGTATTGTCATGGAACGTTACATTTCTTGCTTAGGATTCATTTTTCCTAGTTACTTTCTTTGAAGACTTTCATGTATTTGCAGGTAGTTAACCATCCTTTACTGTCTGACTGCCTACAATATAGTGACTGTTATATGGTAACGAACAGTTTCCTTTTATCTTTCTTTCCCCGACATGTGTGCAGCATTCATCGATATGAGAATACAATGGTTGCCATGTGTGGAAAGAATAATATATTCCGAACACGTGGTCAGCTCAAAAATTTTAGCTTTAAATAATAAAGTAAATATCCAATACCAGCAGGAAGGTTCGCCGCCGTTTGGGATTGAATGAAGATCGCTACGATGTATATTTTTCACCATGTTCGTATCACCATATTATTTCCTTTGTGTTTACTACCCCCCCCCCGCTTCTACAGCTGAAAGAAGCTGAAATGTTGGAAAACTCTCTGTATTAATATCTTATACACATGGTTTGGATTTCATTAAATTCGTATATGCATATTGGAAGTTTTAAGAGGGCTCTGGTCCCATGGATCACTTCGAGGTGGTGGTGGTGGGGGGCATTTAAATATTCAACACGTACAGTACAATGTAACGATTCAGGGCCATTTCCATCGTCTTCCTCAGAAAATGTGATGCATATAATTTAAGTTTCATAAAAATGGCATATATTTAGAATTTTAAAGGGTTTATGGCAACTTACCTGCCATATCTAATACCATGAGAGAAAGACGCCTACGATTTGGTGGTCATTGCCTGGGGGCAAGCATGAATTGGTAAGTGATGTATTGCTATGGACTCCACGACGCGCAAGCAAAGGACGGCCTAGATCCACGTACATCCAACAAATAGCACACGGCGCCAACTGTGAACCTGAAGATCTGAGGCAGCTGATGGAAGACAGGAAACTCTGGAGAGGAAGAGTCACATTGGTCCGGGAAAGGAGCCAATGATGATGATGACGATGATGCCCTCATAGGCCCCTTACTGGTACACTTTGAAATTCGGGAATACTTCCATTGTCTTCCCTTGTAAATTTTACATAAGAATACACTTTTAAATTTTATGCCGATTCCTTAACTTTCCTTTCTGTAGAAAACATATAAACATTGCACACACACACACACACACACACACACACACGCATGCACATACATACATTAAGCTTTATATATAAAGATTGAAGATAACTAATTTATAGTATTGTGACGGTTCCTTCGTTATTTTAAGTGAAATTAAAATTGATCCATCCTGCTGCATGTAGGAGTTGGTTTTGTTGTTTTGTTTTTTTACGGCATATCAACGTTTTGGGGGTTATTTAGTGCCCACTTTTGTCATTTTAGTAAAAGTTTTCATGCTTCAAATTTTTTATATCTTCAAATATTTATTCATGATATTTGATTTGGTTGTTTTGTAGAGGAAAAGTGATATTTTTTATTTTGGCTTTGCAGAACATGATTGAGTTTTGGCAAAACGGGGAAAAGAAAAAAGGCAATAACTGAGGTCTTGTGCATTCGAGGTCAAGAAGCCGACATCTTCAGATAACCTGATTTGGTAGCACTAGCTGCTGCATGTAGGAAGCTGCTCTTTGGAAGTGGAATGTTCTTCATTGCACCAACGGTATTTCCAAAGATGGTAGAACCAGTGGATCTTGTACGATATCTGTTTTTGCACTTAGTAAATAACAGGACAAGAAACCCCATGTCAATCTGACCTTGGATCACAAGTGAGGAAATATCGCGTCGTAATAAATAAACATTTTATTTTTTCATTAAAAAAATGCCCTATTGTACTTACCCTGCTTTCCTGATAGCACCGCTTTGCTTGCCGTAAGATAATTGCGATTCAGACGTCATCGTATGTATGCTGCTGTCACTGTCAGCTGGTTCGTCATCTGAAGGCTGCAAAAACAAACAAAAAAACAAAAAAACATGAATCTTCAAATAATGGCAACAATATTTAACATTTAATCAAATTGAAATTAAATCTTTTTTTGTATTAATGTGAAGTTGGAACAGAAAAAGGAAAATACACACTAATTGTATTATATATATATATATATATATATATATATATATATATATATATATATATATATATATATATATTAGTAGCCTGGCAAGGCAACAGGGGAGACAACAGAAGTAGCAAAACTAAAGCCTTCCTGCCAGAACACTATATATACAAATGTAGGCAAATGTTGGCCTATTTTATTGGTTTGAAAATATAAATTCTTTTTCGCCAACTGCCATAAAATTATAACCATAAAATAGTATTATAATCTTCAAGAAGCCTACAAATTCTCATGTAGTTTCGTCCGATAGAACCAAAGATATGAGACACTTGATTCCAAATATTTCTCAGATGTTATATCTCCCTTCTTTTGGAAATAGGGTACGATTATGAATATCTCCAGTATCAAATAATCTTTATACACTGTGAAATTTACTTTATGTATGAAAACCAAAGAGGGGAAATATAAGATATGAGAAATATTTGGAA
>NC_136500.1:72521221-72526221 GCF_053919585.1 Euprymna scolopes | reverse complement strand
ACAAAGGTAATTTATATGTCTGGTAGTGTTCTTAGATATGTTTTGTACAGAAATCCGATAAGTATCGAAAAAAAAAAAATCCCATCTTAAAAATAGTGTCCTTTCTCTTATAGATAAAAAGAATTTTTGCAGGGGAATATTTTACGTTACACCGATGTAACATTGGCCGGTGTGACGTAAAATATTCCCTTGTAAAAATTCTTTTTTATCTATAAGAGAAGAAAGACTATTTTTAAGATCGTCAAGCCAAATATCAGCTGACATGATACTGTAAACAAACACAGACGGAACTTGATGAACGACATTATCATTATTATTTTTTTTATTTATTTGCTAATTAGTTCAAAGGAAAAATTATTCCTCGTAATATATAATATTCGATAGAGGTTTGATTCTATAATAATACATACCCAATCTGCATAAATTAAAACATCATGCTGAAGCGTTTTGTACAACCCGGCAACGCCGGGCGTCCAGCTAGTATGAGAATAATTGTTTTATTTATATTTTTGACTAACAAAAAAATACAAAAGTAAGATTTCAAATTTCTTTTAATTTTAAAAAATGAGTTCCATCGTTAAATAATGAAAACAAAAACAAAACAAAACAAAAACGTTGAATATAAGCCGCAATTTGTTAGCAGAAATAATTAATTAGTGTAATTAGAAAAGCAAACGTTTTCAATATTTTTTAAAAAGTGATTTCCATCATTAAATAATCAACATAGTTGTGTAATATTGAATACAGATCGAAACTTGTGTGTATAGGAGGGGTGTAAAAAGTGTGAATTTACATTGTGTGTGTGTGTGTGTGTGTGTGTGTGTGTGTGTGTGTGTGTGTGTGTGTGGAGGGTTATAGACACAAAAATTGCCAGTTATGGTTAAGCAAAATAACAAAAAAAAAAAAAAACTGTAGAAAGAATCAAATTTCTTTATCAACAAATATAATTTCAAAAAACGATAACCTTTTTTTAAAAAAATGGGAAAGATTGAAAAGAAAAGGTATCAAAAATTAACTCTGATTATTTTCTAAAGATAATTAAAAAAAAAAAAAAGACAAAAAACCTGTTGCTTGGAACAAATCAAACCATTTTGTCTATAATATTAATTAATATCAGCCGTGACCAACTAGAAGACTTAATTGTATATTATAGTTGTTGTCACCTGTGGTAAGAATTGAACCTGCAACCACTTGAAGACAAAAAAAAAGGCAACATTCTATTTAACCATTTTTTTTTAAATTTTCAAGGACACATTTTTTGTCTTACCATCCTTAGATTCCGTCTTCAATCGAGAACGTAAAATCCAGTGAAATAACCGTCATTAATTATGTCATGAAGAATTTCATACCGGCTCCTGATTCCGCTTGAAATGTATCTGCTTCTAAACGGATTATTCTCTGACAGTAAAAACAAGGTTTATTCGATTTGTTAGGAAGTAATTCAAGAACTTTGGTTCCTATTGCAAGTGAAACCTTACAACACATGATAAGATAGCTGCAACACAAGCTTGCAAATCTCGCGGAATAATACTCTGTGAAATTATACACCAATCAAATCGAAGCATTTGTAACAGTCACGTGATCGAGATCTACTTTCTTTTATATTAAAAGATAATCTGCTGTATTACTGTATGTGGTTCGGTCAGCTGAGGCAGGCATGCTAAAACTCGCATAGAAATACATTGAGGGATTTGAATATTTCTGCGTGCGTCTGCCTTTCCTAATTTCCATACAACCTTAGTTCAATTAGTTTAAAATTTAAACGGTTCCAGACGAGATGCTGACAGGACAAGGCGTCAAATCCTTCGCTCGTCTCTTGCCATGACGTGATGGGGGGGGGGGGAGATACAAGACATGTCGATTGAACCAACTTGTTTTATATTCTTGTGTTGATTAAACTGTTAAATTAAATTGATTTGATTATAGAGAAGATGTTGGTATTTTTTTTGTATGGAAGCTACCGACCCTTTTATTCTTTTGGTTTCGTTTGTTTTACAGTATATCGACCATCTATAGATTATTTAATGCTGAATAAACTCATCAAATTAAATCCGATTGATAGGATAATTATTTTATATTCTTCTTGACATTGGTAATTTGCTTTGGTAGGAAACGATTGACCCTCGACCACCGCCTTCATTATTTGTGAGGAAAGTAAATAGACGAAGTAAGGTTTTGATTTTTAAAAGAATCAGACTGAATTATACTGTTGGGGTGAACTTGCATGGTATCATATCAAGACAAGTACAGATATTACAGGGGGGAACAATAAAATTTTCGCCATATAAAAGGCAACATGATTCCATTTCCGTTTGATGAAAAATCGGTTTTCTGTTGCAGACCATCTACTAGTTGGTTAGTTGTGTACAAATTTCAAGAGTAATAGCAGCCTTCTATCATGTCTGAAAGTGACACAATGTTCAACGAGCGAGATTGGAGATGCATCGCTGTACAACTCCTGCTCTATAGATCCAAGTTATGACAGCAAGACCATTGCCAGCACCCTCAAAATGACAAATCCGGACGGTTTAATGCTTGAGGGCACAGCTCAACGAAGTTTCCAGCCACGCTTATGGTCATTGATGTGCTTTCAAGTGAAGACCACATTATGCCACCTCACATCTTTGAAGTCGGCTTGAAAGTCAATACAAAAGTTTACCTGGATGTGCTGAAGAGTGTGGTGATCCCCTGGTGCATTCAGGTAGCTGCTGGCAGACCCTGGGTGTGGCAGCACGACTCTGCGCCAGCCTACAAGTCGAAAGAAACCCAGGCTTGGCTTCAGAAGGAGTGCTACCCTTCTCTCACTGCCCCCCTCCCTCGACCTGAATTCGCTGGACTACTTCGATTGGTCATACGTCGAGAACATCGCCAACATGACCTCCAACAACACCAAAGCCAGCCTGACCGCCGTTATCACCCGAGTATTCACCAAGCTTCCGTCGGCACTTGTGAAAAAGGCATGCTCCCAGACCGGGCCCGTATCTAGACGGTAATTGAGGCTGAAGGCGGTTACATTGAATAGATGTCAGCTCTACTACGTAATCAAGTTACCTGAATTGATTTTTTCAGAATAAGTATTAAAATAAAGCTGTAGTGTTGTTTTCTTTAGGGTGACAAATGTATCATTCCACCCTGTAGATAAACAATCGGGTACAAATTTTAGGATGTTAACATTTTAAGAAGCCATTATAAAATGAATAGCAATGACATTTTACGGATTACATATTATTTTTCAGGAAAAAGTAAAAGAATTCAATAATAAATAAATGTACCAATAATCAACATAATGGATGCCTACAGTTTATAGCGTTTAAGTAGTATTGCCTAACATAGAGTTGATGAAGTTGAAAATTTCTATAAACAAACATTTATAGTTTGTCCTAAGTTGAAGTAGACGAAAAGGGAGAAAAAAATGAGGAAAATAAAATTTACAAATACAGTTCGAAATAATATTATTAAAGAAAGCAATAATGAATAGCGAAGGGAGGACAGGAAGATAAAATTAGTAAATAGTGATCGATTAAATAGTAATCGATTAAATAGTAATCGATTAAATAGTATTATTTAAAATTAAGTAAAATGAATAAAAATAATAATAAAATGCGTTTGGATACTTCGGACTACTGTTCTCATCTTGAGTTTCATTTTCCACAACGTTTCGATCCATGTAACCTGCGGCCTTCTTCAGGTGTATCTTGTCAAATCTTTCTGTCGAACTCAGGAATTTGAATGGAATTTCGAACCCTTTTTAATCCACGCGGGTAGTAATCTCTTGTTCTCTCAGCTATGATCAGTCCTAAGTAATTCGCTATTGTATTTTGAGTGTCGCCCGCACTGAGGATTGAAGCTTCAGCTTTCAGAAGAGTGTAACTTTTACAACTGAATTTTATCCATTATGCCAATAATAATAATAATAATAATAATAATAATAATAATAATAATAAGAATAATAATAATAATAATAATAATAATAAGAAGAAGAAGAAGAAGAAGAAGAGGAATACACTCTACTCTTTTCTTTCTCTCTCTCTCTCTCTTCTGACTTATTATGTTAGCCTTCAATGAGTTCTTGCTGCACACGCCAGTCTGTTTCTGTCAAGCAGGCCTCGTTAAAAGAAACACAAACATAAAAGGTATTCAAAAGACATCAATGCCAAGAATTGTGTTTGGAAAAGCATTGTTCGGCAAAAATCCTTCTCTCTCTCTCTCTCTCTCTCTCTCTCTCTCTCTCTCTCTCTCTCTGTATATATATATATATATATATATATATATATATATATATATATATATATATATATGAGATATGTTGCGTCTCAACTGAGGTTTCTAAATCTCTTGAATGCAGTGAAAGAGACAATACCAAACTATGTGGACGAATACATTTTATGAAGAAAAAAGTGCATAGGAAACCACGCTCACATTTGTTTACTGCTGCTAAGGAATGTCACTCTTTAACTGTGTGCCATTGTGTCAATATGGAGAATGCTTAAGACGTGATGCCCTATGCTGAGAATGGCGTAAAAGAAATGGGGGGGGGGAAGAAAAGGGTCGGTTTATTTCATTTTTCTGGACAATTATCTTTTTTGCCAATACAAGCTTTGTATTTTAGAAAGAGTTTCGACACTATCAATACAAATATATATATACACTATGTGCTCGACTGAGCTCCAATCTATGGTGCCTCCTCATAAAACATTTGAAACAAACACCCGGTTAACTGAAACAACCGCCAACAACTTCCCTCACCATCTATCTTTACTTAAAACTAAACGCAAACTTCATGAGTGGAGCTTCTTTCCTAGAACTGTCAGTCTGTGGAATGAAATACCGTGTCTGTTTCCCGACTAACTATAACATGGACGTCTTCAAGTCTAATGTGAATAAATTCCTATTGAGTCACCCATTTAGATAATGTAGCCCTACATAAGTTTCACCGTGACTGATTTTGTTGTCTCACCATCTACCTAACCTTTAACGCTTATCCTAGAGTAGCCTCCGGG
>NC_136500.1:72471221-72513721 GCF_053919585.1 Euprymna scolopes | reverse complement strand
CTATGATCTAAAATTCTAGATTAAATAACCGAAGTTAAAAATAGATAATTATATATATATATATATATATATATATATATATATATATATATATATTGGAAAATTTTGTTGGAAATTCAAAGACTCGCGTTTTCTTTTTTATAACCTTCGTTTATTTCCTGGATTTTTTCCATAACAGCTGTTTCATTAGTGGGTAGGCAATTTTACGATATCTGTGTCCATAAAAATATCCTGTCCCCACCAACTTCTTCAGATGTTTATCCATTAGATTTTTACAACAAAAGAAAAAAATATATATACCTTACTTTGGGGCCAACTGAAAGAAAGTGCTCTTTATATATGTGGTTGCCAAAAGAGCACTTTTAACTAGTTGGCACAATTACCCCGGACTTGACGTAATTACCCCAAGGTATGGTATATATATATATATATATATATATATATATATATATATATATATATATATATATATATATATAGTCTTGGAAGTTTTTTTATCCTTTAAACTATATATAAAAAAAAACTATTTAATTTTTTATATATTATTTTTTTATCATATATATATATATATATATATATATATATATATATATATATATATATATTATTATTACATATTATTACGTGCATAAATGGTATACCCATGGGCATGCATGTTTCTAGCTTCCACCTGTCATCAACATGAGTTTCGGGACAAGATCAAAGTGTAGTATCTGTACTTCAGATGCTGCACTTCAATTTCTTGTTCTCTGTCAGTGGAGGAGAAATCCTTCACGACTGAGACAATTTTTATTTTTGTTCCTTTTCTCCACGCTAAAAAACGACCCTGGTGTCTAACTCTGTCCCGTGGGGAGGCATTGTAAATAGGAACATGAGTTATAGCAAGGATCGAACTCATGCCACCAGCATCCACAGTCTGGCGCTCTACCAATGAGCTACAATGGCACACCACTTGAATGCACTTTTTTTTATCACTTTTAAATATATATATATATACTTTTATTTGTTTTACATAAGCCTTTACATGATGCTGCACATTCATGAGCATGTTTCAATCAACTAGAGACCTCTTCAGGCGATGCAGCTTATACAAAAAAGTAAAATCCGTAATAGATTATGGATTTTACTTTTGTAGAAGTAGCATCGCTTGAAAGGTCTCTATTACTTCAAAACAATTGAAGAGTATATCTTGCTCTACTTTGATACTGAGCACTCACTCTTGTATGAACCTTATTAAAAATTCATTGGTTGCTTCACCTCTGGAAAGTATTAACTTGGAATATATATATCTTCTTAGTAAAAAGGGTGTGCTTTTTTTAGACGTAGTGAATTTTAAATTAAAATAAATCACAGAAAAATATTTTAAATATGTGGTTTATTCCAAAGATTAAAGCTGAACTCCAAATAAGTGATAGCTGCCAAATCTACAATTAAAGGAGATAGTTATCAGTTTGAAGTTCGCCACCTCTAAAAAAAACATCCTATATATAATGTGCTATGATATTGTAGAAATATGAATGTGTATAGAGTATAAAGTTATTATTTATGCAAGCATATTTACAATACAAGCATTATATGATGACATATGTGAATATGTGAACATGTTTCAGCTACAACCTTATTCAAGGTCAAGCTTTATCAGGCATCTCTATTAGCGGGTTGATGAAGCTAACGCTGGAATAAGGTTGTAGCCTAAATATGCGTTTTTCAGTACTATTATATGAACACAATAGATTCATAGAGTTAACCCTGATGAACAAAATAATCCACAAACACTATACACACACACATTATATATATATATATATATATATATATATATATATATATATATATATATATATATAGCTCGTTTTTTGTTTGTTTATGAACAGGCGATTTGAGCACTATAAAAAGTCGTAGCGGGTGTCTATTTAAATAGACATTCCGACGAGTTATTTACGGGCGTCGATTTCATGGTCGAGTGGGAAAACTGCCGACTGTCAACACGACGGTTCTAGGTTCAATCCTTGGCTTGGGAGAGATGCTAGTTTAGCGGCACTGATGAGTTGTGATACAACGAAACAGGACTGTATGTCGATGACTACAAATATATAATATATATATATATATATATATATATATATATATATATATATATATATATATGAGACAGACAGAGAAAATACATACTTTCAGTAGACCTATTCTCCATTCTATGTCACACTCGCCCTTTCATCTAAAGATTCCAGAAATGGTTTCTCAATCTCAATATTGAGAAAATTTTTATCGCATTAGGAATAAAATGGAATAATTATTTTATAATATTTGGCAAAAATAAAATGGATTTTTCAAAAAAAATTATATCTATCCCAAACAAATTACCACTAAGATGTAAAGGGAAAGCGTAAAGTAGGAAATTTATTAGGGAGATATTTGTTCACATTACATTTAAATTTCTGCGTGTCAATACAACTGAAGAAGCAGAATACAGGGCAGGGAATTCCAGAGTCTTCTAGAGTTCAAGGGAAGAAACTATTGGAGTAGAAGGCTTGCCTGCATTGGGGTACCACTACACTGAAGGCGTTGGATTTTGTTGTTTGTTGGATTAGTCGGGGCGGGGGGGGGGGGTATTTATGTTGAGGAGACGCTAGTGCTACAAGTCTGTTAGAGCACATTTTTTTAAAGTACTTGTAAAACATATACAGAAATGTGGCATTGTGGCGATGGGACAGTGGTCGGAACTTGGTTGACAGTGCTGGACCTATTACAAAGGAAACTCATTTCTGAACTCTGTCCAATAGTGAGAGACTGAGACTAGTGGTTGATGTACCGACTAACATGTGGCAACAATATCTCATGCATGGGTGAATGGTAGCTTTGTACATATGTAGGATACTGCCAGATGCAAGTATTTTTCTAGTATGATAGAGGGAGGCCACCTATGAAATTATTTGATAAAAAATGAGAGATGGCCAAGGGACATAATGCATAAATTAGGTTCATTGCATGTTTATGAATGTGCGTCTTAATTGCATTTAATGATAAGCATATAACAGGTTGATTAAAGAGCAACACGATTTGAAACGCGGACAAATATAAATCGGCACCAAAATCAACAGCGTCTAGACCATTCTTGTAACAACCTTTTCCCTGTTGATTGTGAGATAATGCTAGTCCTGCGCAGTTCTAGGAGGTCCACCCTCCCAGGCTTTGACTTTTCTCTTTGAGAAGTGGGTTAGTTTATTGCTAATCGGCTGAGGCGCCCCGACTGGGGAATGGCCAACAGGGCTGCCCAGGCATTTTTTGCAGGTCAGAGTGTTTGTGGCGCATTTCTCGCCCCGGGAAAGAAATAAATGAATAAACAAATGAACAAATACTAAAAACGTCCTTCTTGTTCGTTTCTTGCCACGAAATGATGTCTAAATTGGTTAACCAAATTCTGAGTGTTACCCTTACATCAGCATCATCGGTATCGATCTTCTGATTACCTATAAATCAGTTGCTCGTGTCATTATTCTTATTCAAGTGCTCCTCCTCCTCCTCCTCCTTCCCCCCTCCAAAATTTTATGCTTGTCTTTTTCTTTTTTTACTAGCATTTACTGCTTTTTCTCTCCTCTTACACGTCTTACTTAAAGAAGGTGTGTGTGTGTGTGTGTGTGTGTGTGTGTGTGTGTGTGTGTGTGTGTGTGTGTGTGTGTGTGTGTGTGTGTGTGTGTGTGAGTGAGAAAGAGAGAGAGAGTAGTGAGTAGAAGAGGAAGGAATGAGTTAAGGATGAAGGGATAGCGGGTGTAGGATGAGTGGGAGGGGGGCGTCAATCATAAATGCTATTTACTCTTATAAAAGATCCATAACATCTCATCCCATTAATAACGCCTCAGGTGTTTATTGTAAGTAACAGTTATTTTAATGGAATTCGCAAGAAATGTCTCCCCACCCCCACTTCACCTCAAGAGTTTCTTTGCTATTTTTAAATCACTCGGACTCTTCTCTTCAAAACATACAGTTCCTATGAGAAGAAGTGAATGTAGTTTGCTTGAAGCATTGTTTAGTGTGTATATAAAGGTAATTCATGTAACGGATAAACACGAGCTAAAGTAAACTAAGGCATTACAACAGTAGAATGAGCTATGCAGATTCACCTTTAATTAATACAATATATGTGTGTATGTTTTTTATATACTTTTATAACATTATATTATGTTTTTACTTGCATCAGTGTACTCTGGTGGGAGTTCCATATAATATATTTCAGGAACATTTCCTTTCAACAGATTTTGGTTCTACTTTAATTCAAACGTGCATAGTTGATTCCACGATTATATGGCTTAATTTACTTCCGTTGGTATCTATCCGTTACACTTCTGTATTGTATTGCCTTCTATTAATTATCTTTACTAACGGGGCCTGTGGAAATTCCACAGGGAACTCAGTAATATATTGATGTTGGAATTCTGTAGATGTTCAGCGTAAATGGAGACGCTCTGATATTACTGCAGCTCTTTTGTTAAAATTGCAAAAGTATTTATCTAAGTTAGCAGAGACGTCTGGCATAGCCCGGTCGTAAAGTATGCTTAAATATGATATTTTAATTCTTGCAGATTTCGTATATATTATTATAGAGTTCATGTTCTATCGATTTTTACATATTAGAAAGTTGCGATTTCAAAAAAAAAAAATATATCCATATGACTTGGGTGCATCAGCTTGAATCGAAACCGAAACCAAAACTTATGAAATATATATATATATATATATATATATATATATATAACTTGAGTTCCTTCAGCTGTAATCGAAACCGAAACCAAAACTTATGAATAATTCTTGATAAAATTATTTATTACAACAATGGAAATCCATAACAATTAAACGACAGTCACTCGGATGTAAGCGTGACATACAAAATAAATAACACACAGGCTATCCTATTGATATATAGATAACTAACAGCTCAACCCTGCTTTGCTCAGACCCTATGTACTGTTCATAACTATGTGCATATGCATATATATAGATTAAAAAGTTTGACCCATGTCCAGGTAACCTACATCCAAAATTTCAAATGTTTAGATCCAAAATTGGCTGAATAGTTTGCTAGAGACCGCAAAGGTAAAATCTTTTGAACTTTAACTCCTTGTCAGCCAATTTTTTGGCCAAAACTCGATTAAACAGCTTGCCCTATGTCTGGATACACTTTATGTAAAATTTCAAATGTTTAGACTAAAATTTGGCTGAGTAATTTGATAGAGACCGCAGAGGTCAATTTTTTTTAAACTTTGACCCCAATTTTGAACCCTTAACATTTATTGTTTTGGGCTCAAATCAAATTAAAAGGCTTGATCCATCTCCAAGTAAGCTACATCTAAAATTTCAAGTGTTTAGACCCAAAATTGGCAGAGGACTTTTGTAGAGTTTTCAAAGGTCAAATCGTTGAACTTTGACCCCTTGACTGTCAAATGTTACTTCTGCACTATTCCTCCATGTTTTCTTATCAAAAACTTTCCTCGACTTCGTATGCAACTGCTGAGCCTAGGTGTTCTTGGTGTCAGTGGTAAAAACCTGAAATTTTGCATGTTACCTAATTGCTGAGGGGGGCTCTATGTAATCCTGAGGCATAATCTTTGTGAGCTGTACGAAGAAGTCTATCTCACTCACTCACTCATCACCACCAACAACAACAGGACGTGACGACAGCTAAGTGATCAAACAACATAGACCGACAACTTGGGACTGTCAAATTCAAATCCTGTACGTTTTAGAGAATCACTTTTACTTTGGTACACGCTCCTTCCCGTATGTACCTAATGTCTTTCTAGAAAAAATTCTAACCAGAAAGACACCGTGGAAATGAATGCCAATAATAATCATCTGATTCATTTTTTTTTTCATTTTCTGATTCATTTTTTTTATTAATTTTATTCATAACTTGAAAAAAATTAATGGAAAAAAAAAATGAAAATGGTAAGATATGATTCAACGCAGAGTGCAAGCGAACACGGCGGGAGGCGGGGGATTTCATTCTATCATTCATTCATTTCCATACAACGGCCAAAAAATGCTTGTTAGCATCAAATATAGTTTTAAATATAAAAAAAATGAGTGAATGTCTCAAACAAAAACTCTTAAAGAAACAAGTGAAAAAGGGAAATACTGTGGACGCATCAGGAGAGGAACTGCTAAGAGTAACCATTTTTGTCTTGACAGGATTCAAAACTGAGTTCAAAATCTAGTGGGAAGAAGAAATGTAGCGCATCTGTCACTGCTCTATCATCATTTTCATGGCAAGTGCTCAATTGAGCTTCGATACATGACCACCCTCCCCTGCAGAACATTCACAGCAGACACTCGCCTTACTACAACAACTGCAAACAATTTCCCTTATTATCTATCTGTGCCTAAAGCTAAACAAATTCCAGAAGCAAAGTTTCTTTCCTAGAACAGCCCGTCTGTAGAACACAATAGTGTGGGGCTGCTTTCCAGTTGACTATAAAATGTCCATTTTCAAGTCTAATATGCACAAGTTCCTCTTGTGCCAAGTCCTACCATTAACGATAATCATGGTGTTGTCTCACCGGCCAGCTAACACTCATTAACCCTTATCCTTGAATGGCCTTCGGGCCTTGATAACCGGTGAACCCTCCTCCCTTCCCCCGACAGAAAAAAAAAAGACATTGAGCAAGTATATGCTGATTTGCTCTTATTAGACTAGGTTAGTGTTCAGGAGAGATGAAAGAAACAAACAAAATTATCGGTCATTATGGCCATCCATAACTAAAGTCCCTATTTACTTGCCTTCTCAAGACGCCAGGATTAGACAATAGGTCGGTTTTTAATGTTGTAAGAAATCCCCCCCCCTTTCTTCCGCCAAATAAACAATACTTTGGATTGAGACAAAAATAAAAATTGCCTCAGTCTGGAAATATTTCTCCTTTACTGATTGAACATATATTACACTTTGAATTATTATTTTTTTTTTTTTAAATAAAAGATATACATTTTAATAAATTAGGCGCAAGGCCTTTACTACACTTTGACCGTATTTAGTTCTCTTCCACTGCAAGAACTTGGACACCAGGGTCGGAGAGTGAGATTGAGATGGTAGCACTCCAGAGGAGAGGCACTCTGATCTGCAAAAAGTGCTTGGGTCGCCTCGTCGACATTCCCCGGTTAGAGCGCCTCAGAGAGAAGGCAAAGCATGGTAGGGTGGACCTCCTAGAACTACACAGAACTTTACACCCACCGTAAAATCAACAGGGACCGGATCATGCCAGGAATGATCTAATCTGTTGATTTTGGAGGGCACAGGATAAAAATCCCTAGCCATTACGCTTTGATCTTAGCCATAAAGACACAAGTCTTATTTACATAAGTAAACGTTGCGATGGTTAACAACATTTTTTTTTTTTTACAAAAATCACTTCAGACAAAGCATGAAGCTACTTGATGTCAGGAACTGAAAAAAGAAAAAAAAAATCCACTTCAAGGTAAAAACTAGCTAACGATATGTGTTATATGAATAGATAGAAAACAGCAATTCTTCCCCCTTTGTCAGAAAAAAAAATCACTTATGGAATGCGAGGACTAAAGGACAAAATAAAGAATATGAGAGTTATAAGACCGCGGAAAGTAAACCTAAGAGCCACTTTCTACTCTTTAGACTGAAAATCTGGTTGCACCAAGTTCGAATCCGGTTTGTTCCACAGAAACACTTTCATCAAACCAACACTTGACCTTGAGTCTAACTTGATATGAAGGTGATAAATAAAACAATATATTGTTGGGACAATAAATCACGCATAAAATAAAGATTGATTATCGGGAACGACGGACTTTATAATTGAAAAATCAAGTGCGTTAAATCTTGCCTCGCAAAATAATGGGATATTTGCGTGGCAGCTTATCGATACAGACGGGGAGGAAATTAATAATCAACAACTTTTGCTGATTGTGCATAAATATATTGAAATGCTTGCCAAATTTTTGGTGAAAGAGAAGGCCATTAAGTAAACTTTCCAAATCATTTCCGATAAAAACGAGGTGAACACTTTAATTAATTGTTGTTGCGTTTTACGGCATTGCATCATTTAAAGTCAAATCATTTTGGTAAATGTATTGGTTATTCATATTACTTAGATTCTTCAGACTGCTGTTATCATCTTGAGTGTCATTTTCACAACGTTTTGGTCAATGTAACCTCCGACCTTCTTCAGGTCTATCTTGTCGAACTCGAGAATGTTTCTGTCGAACTCGGGAATTTGGACAGAATTTTGAACGGAACCCTTTATTTACTTTATAGGAATAGTATGTTCTCGTTCCGTCAGCCATGACTGGATAGAGGTCCTAAGTGATTCGCAATTGTTATTTGTCCACAAGGACCCATGGCGCAGTGGTTAGAGAACTTGAAAAAATGAATTGTAAACGTGATATTCTCTTGAAAGTTGAATGTTCAATTCTCAGTGTGAGCGATCAAAAAATATCATTGCAAATTACTTAGGACCTTTATTTATTTTTCTACATAGTCACCACTATTTTCAATGCACTTTTTCCAGCAATGAACGATGGCTGTGCATGGGCGTCCAGAATTTGCTTTGCCATTGATGTAATAAATGTAAGTACGTCCAGGTCTTTTCCTCCTGCAACATTGTGATTGGCTGGTTAAGCAATAAATAATGGCTGGTAGAGATATTTAGAAAGACATCAAAAGGTACACAAGCCTCATGCTAAGAACTCTCGTTCTGACATTCCAACTTTATTGCTCGAACTGAAGCGAGATTACTCAATTACTTCAAACGATATATATCTCTTTCTCAGAATTATATCCGTGGCGACGAAAGGACTCAAAACGCACTCACAAGTTATATCCGTCATAGGATGGTTGTTCCAAAAGTAAAACCCCCTTTTTTTCTACTCAAACAGTTGAAGAGCTACGAAGAGGAGAGTGGTACCATAAAAACGAGTAACATTTTGTGCTCCAGAATTTATTTTGTCTACATAGTCAACCACCATTCTTAATGCACTTTTACCAGGAATTTAAAAACGCATCTCTACTTCTGATGCGCGTGCATGACGGAGGTCGGTTTCTTAGAGTCTCACACTGTCAGTATCTGCAACAGAGAGATGAAACTTGCAGGTGCTGAATACATAAGTTCGGCCATCATAACAATAAAATTTGCAATCCCTCTGATCCGTTCGGGCATAATAAAAAATATTGGTTCAGTCGGGGAAACAGGGAAATGTGTTGTGATCCTATCTCTGCCCTCTCGTTATTTTCGTGGCAAGTGCTCGACTGAGTTTCAATCTATGCCCCCCCCCCACTCTGCAAAACATTCATAACACTCGTCTAGCTAATCAGTAGTCTTAAGACTCCAAAGAATCCAAATAATAACAGCCAAATCCTTGTTGCAATATTTGCTGTCATCAAAAGCAAAGAATCTGTAGAAGATAAAACAGAATTCTCTGTTTAAAAAACATAAAACGAAGACAAACAAAATTTTTTGAATTGTTGATAAAGGATAAAGATGGATGATTTGGGCTAACTTTAAAAAGTTCTGGTGTCAAGACGTCATTAACTTTGAAGTAGAAACCGATCTTTGCAGATGGCTAAAGGAAATCTTCGGGGTACTACTTATTTTGCTACTTAAAACCATAACATTAGCAAACAAGAAAAGCTAGTTATTGATAAATATCTAAAATAATAATAATAATAATAATAATAATAATAATAATAATAATAATAATAATAACAACAGAAATTTTTTTAAATAATATAAAAAATAAATAAAAATAAAAAAATAATAAAAAAATAATTAAAAAAATAAAATAAAAAAATTAAAACCAAAAACAAATAATAAAAAAAATAATAAAATAATAATTAAAATAATAATTAAAACAAAAACAAAAACAAATAATAATAATAAAAAAAAAACATATCAGGAGACTTTGCAGTTCGCAACATTTTTGTAGCTTCTTAATCAAGGTTATTTGCGAAGATGTAAATGGATCATTTGATGTTGATAATTAAAGAAGGCAAGATGACTCATAGGTTTGCTTTTTACATTTACCTCCTGGCTGAGATAACTGCATACTGTAACGTTACACACATACACCCAACACGTTGTAGCAGTCTACGTCGCAAAGGAGACCAAGACAAAGAATAACTCGAACTTACTTTTTCTTGTACCATGTTACTGAAGACAATCATGCATGGCGGGAGCATAACTTTTTGCCACAGCTACGATGTCTCTCCCGTGATCGTCTTCTCTAACGAGCTCTTTTTTTATAGCCTTTTTCCTTACAGTGACGTCATTTAGCATTTCGGATGCATTTGCATATGTGTGTCTATTACAATACTTCAGTACTTTTTTTTTATTTTACAAATCACATCCCCATAATAAGGCACGTCGTATTATCACTGGTTCACCCTCAACCTAAATTGCCCTCAACTAACCTGTCAATTAGCAAAATTCCACCCCTTCATTGTAGAGGTCACTAGATGCTGAAAAGCTTTCTAATCTAGTTCTGAATTTTTGAGATGAGGTATGATTGTTTGTATTATTTGAAGTCTTTGGACTACTGTTCTCACCATGAGTGTTATTTGCACAACATTCCGATCGATGGTCAGAGGCTTACGTCGGCTGATGTGTTGTGGAAATAACACTCAAGATGAGAACATTAGTCCGATTAATCCAAAGATTACAAAATGTCTAATCTAATATGTTCTTTCCACTAACTGCTATCCTTTGGAATTCCCTCTCTGCTGCCTGTTTCCCCAACTGAACGAACATGCAGAAATTTAAATGTAATGTGAACAAATCTGGACTCTAATATTCAGTAGCCTGTTACGTCTCATTTGCATTGTGCCTTGTTTGAAGTGGATTGAAGTAAAAAAAACAAAACAATTTTCAGAGTTCATCTAAAGAAATATTTTTAAACATTTGATCTTTATGTTCCTGTTATATATTTTGAGAGTTTACCTACCACACACACACACACACACACACACACACACACATACACACATATATATATATATATATATATATATAATACCTAGAATTTATGTGTGTATATAAAAAAAAATAAAATAAATAAAAATTAATATTTAATACCTACAAGATCAAGCCACTTTAAGAATACTTAAGGAGGAGCACTGTCTGTGAGGTATAATCTGAGGCAGTCAACTAGCATTTATCCAATGTTCCTGACTTCCTGTCGTTCGAACACTATGGATTGTCTTATGTCCACGCCGGAATTGAGCATTTATTAGTTCTTAATTCCCTTCATTCTTATATGGTAATTGTTTAAATGCGCGGAGATAGAGGTTTAGCAAATGAAATCAAAGGTGGCTTCATGCTTGGGTTTGAATCTCCCGACCGGCAAGAATTTTTATCCTACACTGATGATTGCATAAGCATGAAACACTAGTGTCTGCAGGTATACAAGAATAATTATTATTTTATTTTTATATATATATATATATATATATATAGTCTGTTTATGATGCAAACATTATTGGTTACATATGTGTTTCAGTGGAGTCTCAATTCTTTTTTGATCTGATGAAGTGTTGTCCCTGGATTGAGACTCCACTGAAACATGTATGCAAATATGTAACCAATAATGTTTGTATAATAAACAAACTATATACCGGCTCTGTCCTGCATTGAGCACTCTTTAATAATCACGCGAGTTTCATTGGATTTGCATATAGGAAACCAATCGATAAAACTGGTTCCTACAGACACTAGTGTTGAATCCTTTCGGGAATCATCAGTGCAGGGTGTCATGATTACTACCGGTTGGGCGATTCAAACCCGGCCATGAAGCCATCTCTGACTTCATTAGCAAGGAACAAACCCACGCGGCCAACTTTAATCATGAGATATATCGTTGAAATTTAAACATTTGTTATTAATGTCTGTCTATAGTGATCTAATGATTATAGCATTATGATCTGCGCATGTGAGCTTAAGTGACCGACTTTCATTTCAACTGTAAAATGGTCAACAATAAGAACCGAGTTCTTAAAGGGGCTGACATTATTATTACTATAATAATTTTTAAATAGGAAAAAATATTTAATTATATTTCACCCTTTATTTATATCAAGCCATTCATTTATGAAGCTCGATATATGTTAAATATAACTACAGAGCATTTACACATGAATGACAAAAAGTCTATATTCCAAGTTGCAAGATGTTGTTCATCTTACCGTTTATTTCTTTCAGCATCGGCACTACGAAACAGATGCTGCCAAGAACTGAAGAGTTTAACATGCTGAAAGAAATAAACGAAAAGATGAACAACATCTTGGAATTTGAAATATAGACTTCTTGTCATCTATAATATAAATCTCACCTGTCTGTTTAAATGTATGTATGTTTGTATATCAGCCTAAAAATTTCGACAAAGGCAACGGATTTTCACAAGATCGGTATCATTTTAAAGCTCGACGTCTCAGACAACAAATATCGAAAAATTGGGCAAACACACTAATTTCTACTACCAAAACTGTGACATTTTCTACAAAGAGGGGTCGATTTTTTGCGAGCTATTTTTGCAAGTCATCGTATCGGTTGGATTGACTTTGCCTAATTTTAACATTCCGAACTTCCGGTCATGTCATGGAGTAGTGATAAGACGTCAGATTTTCTTTCATTTTCTTTTCCACCTTTGCGTCACAGGTTCGAGCCTGCCTGCCTACTACAACTTTTTTTTTTTTTTTTGCTCAACACACACCTCCAAACACCCGGCAACGCCAGGTACCCAGGCTAGTTCATTTATAAATAGTAGACAATATATAGTAATAAAGTAGGTAGTATTATAAATATATATATATATATATATATATATATATATATATATATATATATACACACACGCACGGACACACATAGTAATTATATGTTGTAATAAATATATTTATGAATAGCATTATATATTAAATACTATATATATATATATATATATATATATATATATATATATATATACAAAAACAATACCACTATTTATTCTACTTTTATTGCATTCATAAATTGTGACACATCTAGTAAGACACTTTCTTACATGACTAAAAATGCTAAGTTATTTTACTTAATGGAAAATATTGAAGTGAAGATACTTATCGTGTCATCTAATTTACGTATGTTTTTGTAGTATGTGCAGGGGTAGATGGAGTTTTTCAGCCATGCTTAAGGCAATACATCTAGGAAATAGAGACTTCGTTGGAATAAAAACAAACCAGACAGGGAGAAGCCGTTATCTATGTACGGCAATCTTTTAGTGATGGTGTCACAAACAAAACATCCGTTTCCAATTTGTCCTGAGCCAGAAGAAAAGTAGTAAAGCAAAGAATACTGTCATGATAATAATCATATCAATGCGCAATCTGGTCTAACTATAGGCAGCAAAACATAATAAAACGCATTGTCGCTAAACAATACTAAATGTCATCATTTTGGAACTTGATGAACTTAGTGAACAGCCTCTACAAAATAACTCCTCTCCTAAAAAAAATAAAAAAAAAAATAAAAAGATGATAAAAAAAAAAAAGGCTATTTTAATTGAAGCTCCCTGGTTACTTTTGACGTGAACACAAGTCTGGTTGTTCTTTTATCTCTGGTTTTGGTCCCTCTCAAAATGATCGTCTTGGACAGAGATAATCTCTGCTCTGACCGAGAATGGCAAGTGCAAAAAACACGGCTATCAGTTAATAGGTGGTCTGTGAATCTGCTACAAAAAAATTATTGAAAACATATAAAAACAAAAAATGAAAGAAACAATAATGCAATTATTAAATGGAAGGAATGCAAGTCTGCAAGAGTGTATCTGTCTTATCTTCAGCCATCGTCCCCCCCGCCCCCCCCAAAAATAACGGATGGAATTTATGTGTGGAATGAGTAGGATTGGAATAGGAGAATATCAAAAGCAGTTCATTTGGGTTGATTTGCAGATGTGAGAACATGATGAAAAACTGAATAGGCACAGGGGTTGTAAGCAAAGTCACAAACCCGTCTCTCGCTATATATTTCTTGACCTCTGTTCGATCTCGAAGGACAAAGAATACCTACTGTGATAGTACACCATACGGAAAGGTTACAGTGAAACAAAGGTTGTGAAATTTCCAACTGCACCTCTTCTTGTGTCCAGTGCGAAGAAGTCAAAGAACTATCAAAAACAATGCTGGGATAAGCAGAAAAGGACTAATGTAATTTCAGAGTTTTCTTTTATCCAGACTTGTTGCACAACCAAGGCTTGAAAATCTAGTTTAGTCTACTATTATTTAATCTATAGCTTCTACTACTTCCAAAGAAAAAAGAAAAGTGTAGGATGACTCAAAGAAGGTGACAATCAACTACTAAGCAGAGTTATTACAGAATTTAACACTATATGGGATCTAATAATTATAAATGATATATACTAATAAAGTAGGTAGTAATATATATATATATATATATATATATATATATATATATATATATATATACAGACACACAAAGTAGTTATATGTTGTAATAAATAGTGATATTTATATCAAGAAATTAAAATAGGTTCCTAGAATTGTTCACAATGGATAGATTACTTGATGAAATTCTGTGGTAAAAGTGACATTCTTGGAGATTGAAGGTTCAATCCTCAGTGTGGGCGACCCCAAAATACAACCGCGAATTACTTAGGACCTCTACCCAGTCATGGCTGATGGGATGAGAGTATGTCACCTCCATGGATTAAATAAAAGGTTCTGTTCGCAATTCTGTGACCATTCCTAAGTTCGACAATATACACCTGAAAAAGGTCAGAGGTTGCATCGATCGAAACGGTGCAAATAACACTCAAGATGAGGACGGTTGTCCGAAGAATCCAAATAATATGGATACTATAACAGTTGGCTTCGCCTTATTGTAACAAAGGTCCATACAAAATTTAAGGTAGATCGGCCAGTAGTTTCTGAAAAGGTGGAACGGACAGACAGGCAAACTAAAAGAAATAAGATAGACGTTTCAGAAATTTCGAGATGAGGATTGACTACTGATCTTGTTTTGGATGTTATTCCCATAATGCTTCAGTCGACGTAACCTCTGACCTGCAGGTTTGTCTTGTCAGATTTAATAATCTGTACAATATTTCGAACGGAACCCTTTATTTAATCCACAGGTAACTTGTTATCATTCTGTTAACCACGATAAAAATTCTTGAGTAATATTTAATTGCATTCTTACTATCATGCGTACTATTCAAGCTGCTTAAAAAAAAAAACTAACCCAAATAGGATCTTAACTTTTATTAAAGGAACAATACCTTTGAATAAAATTTAACTTAAACTATCTTTAAAAAAAAATTATTTTAAAAAATAATCATCTCACCTACAGGATTCTATCTAACAATTTAAGTCAACATTCAATAACCCATTGATGGTTGTGCCAAGTATTTTCTGGATGAATTGACTTAAGAATACATAAAGAAGGCACTCTAAATTGACCTAAGTTGGCAGGCTCTTACATATATATGAATGGATAGATGGAAATTCCGTGAACAATAATAGGATTACCAATCATGGAATCTTGAAATTTATGAGTCAATCAAAATGCACCAACTGACGCCAACTTTAGAAATCTTAGAATTTCTCCAGCCTTGAATACTTCGATTCCACAACTCCGACTGAAAAATATCAGACTTTATTGCCATTCGTTTTCGTTTGCTCTAATATCGTAGATTCTCCATGGCCAAAAGATTTTAAATTATTTGTTTTTTTTTATAGAAATAATTTTAAAAAGTTTGAACACTCTTTAGTTTGCCTTGTTATCTTGAAACAAACTGCAACAATGACAGAATCAATTGTTAAAAAATTAAGAATACCACAAGTCAAGGGGGGGGGTATAAAAATATTGTTACATTACGAAGGCCGTATTTGAATGGAAAATTTTGAGTGGCACCTTAAAGGTCACGTGGTAGCCTGATAATCGCCCTTGTGGTCACACAGCAATAAAATAATATGAGTTCTTGATATAACTCAGCTGAGCTCTGGGTGTGTGTGATACCATCTTGTGGCGTGAAAAAAAGAAACCCCAAACTTTATTCATTATGTTGTCTAATTGTGTCATTCCCCAGTGATCCACTTCTCAGCCCAACCTACTCTCACCCAACTTTGATTTCAATTTCTCTCAGGGAACCCCCAAGCCACCAATCGTTGTCAACTGTCCCCAAGAAAAAAAACTGTGGTAAAGTAACTTTGACTCCTAAATTTATTAGGTCAAAATCAGAAATTTCATGTCCGGTCTTTTTTCTTAATCACCACCACACTTGATTAATAAAAACTGATTAATTCTATGCATGCCCTGTCAGCTGAGAATGGCTGATTATTCAGAAACTGACCACTAACCATGAGGCATTTTCCTCTGAAGAGTTTTAAAAAGATTTCGCCCCTCCCCCTCCGTCATCCTCTTTTTACTAATCTCACTTGCTATACTATTCATTGCTCTGCTAATGAATCATTTCCTCCCATTGTCGGGGATCTTGGCTCTGATGAAGGGGAGGGACGTCCATAGAATCACATTATTACATTATCTTTTAGTCATTATATTATCACTTGAATCAATGGTCCTAAACTGGAAATTGTCCATAAACTAACTTTGACTCCTAAATTTATTGACCCAGAATTGGAAATCCTATGTTCGTTTTTTTTTTATTTGAGTTAGTCACTGTCACATCTGATTAATAAAAACATTACTTCGTGCTTGCCCTATCAGCTACTCTTAACTGACTAATCAGAAACTGACCACTGACCATGGGGTGTCTTCCTGTCTCAAGAGCTCAAGAATATTTCAGCAGCCCTCGTTGTCTTTTTACTAACCCTAACTTCCTATACTTTTGCTTTGCTAATGAACCATTTCCACCAATTGTTGAAGAACTTAGATATAGACACGTCATCCATAGTATTACAAGAATTGTGTCCAGATGAAAATTAAGAAAAACGTGTGACTTCCAGATGGAGATTTTCTATCTTTTGGTCTAGAGATACTTCAAGCAAAAAAGACATCATGTCTAGGGCGCTGTTCCCAGTGGGAAGGGAGCAGCATGCACCCTGTTTGTGTGTGTGTGTGTGTGTGTGTGTGTGTGTGTGTGTGTGTGTGTGTGTGTGTGTCTCTCTCTCTCTCTCTCTCTCTCTCTCTCTCTCTCTCTCTCTGTATTACATGCGAAAGTAACCTATTTCTTTGATATTTCCTGAGACTGTTTCTGATGCTACCAGATCAGGCTGTCTGAAGATACTGACTTTATGACCAAAAATGCATCAAACATCGATGGTGTTGTTTCTTTTTTTTTTCCACTTTGCAAAACTCAACCATGTTCTGCAAAGTCAAAAGTAAAAACAACAATTTTCTTGTACAAAACAATCACCATGAAGAAATATTTGAGCATATAAAGAATTTGAAAAATAAAACCTTTTCCCAAATTACTGGATTCAGCATAAAAAACTAAAAAAAAAACTCAAAAAATGTTGATAAAACAAAGCAAAACCAAAATCCATTAAACGGTATTAAATAACTCAAGGGAGGTTGACATGACGTTAAACAAAAGTAATTAACCTGTGACTGTTCTTCACTTTTTATAAATAAAAATCGGCATACAAGTTCGGGTTTTGCATCAATCAAAAGAACAACAGCATGAGTGAATAATGGTTTATACACGGTAAGTGGAAAGGTAAAAATACAGGATATTTTGTTTAATCTCCAATAAGACATTCGGCTGCCATGAAAAAGGAAGTTTCTAGGGAATATCAAACCCACATGCAGTCCCCAGCTGCATGCATATTCTTCTGGAGGAGACACTTTGACTTCTGGCAATTTAGGCTCAAACAGGGTTATCTCCCCTGATTAAGGGTACAGCGAACTGACATGGTTCAAGACAGAAACTTGCAGCAGGTAAATATTTATAACCTTCAGTGGATGATCCCATTATATGAAAGGAAGAGGGTGGGATAATTTTTGTTCAAAAGGGAAATTCTAAGAATTTCACCGCTGCTTTTCAAATCTGCTGCGATATATGAAACAAAACAATGAGTGCATGATTACACGCTACATACACAGACGGCAAAAAGAAAGTCCGCACTTGTAATTTTTCAAAAACTGCAAATTTAAAATAAATCGAAAATAGCTGTTTGAACAAACTATACTTTTTATTCTTCTTTAATTTTACCTGGCTTTATTTGACTTTTAATTGAAATATTCTAGTGTTCAGGTCAATTTAAAAAAATAACTTCAAATGGAGGAGACAAAAAGAAAATCCGCACAATGGAAAATTGTTATTTAAATGTAACTTTAGGACATTAATGCAACACAAATACAACAGAAACACAATGAACTAGTTAATATTTAGTAGTATAGCCCTTCTGCAATTTGACAGCCTGCAATCTTTGGGGAATTCTTTGAATTAGACTGCAGCAATACTTCGGGGAAAAGTACGACACAATCACATTGATACACCGGTTCTTGCCAGATCACCAAAGTTAAGCAACGTTGAGCTTGGCCAGTACCAGATGGGTGACGATTTGGGAAGGCTAGGTGCTGTATGTACCTTCTGGGAAGGTTGGGCGTGGGGCCAGCACCCTCACCCTGTAAAAAAATGAACTCCTCGCTACAAAAGCATCTACAAAGGGGCTCAAGGCTATGGATGGATGAGAATACTCCGGGGAAAGGGCATCCTACTTTTGTTTAATTTTTGTCCAAAGTTCTTCCAAATTTGAAATTTTATCATTGCGTAGCTGTTGCCTGATATAATGCCATACGTTTTCGATAGGATTGATGTCTGGAGATTGTGCAGACCAATCAAAACACGGAATACCATGCTCTTCCAGGAACCTCTTGACATTGCCAGCTGTGTGAATGGGAGTATTATCCTGCATGAAGATGGGATTATCATCCAAATTCCAACCAAAATATGGAAGGAAATGCTCAGTCAACATATTAATGTACTTGGTCAAATTAATTCGACCTTGCAAGCGAACTATAAACCCTGGACCATTGGTACTAATAATGCTCCACACCAAAACTGAACTTCCACCACGTTGCAGCGTTGAAACTGAGCACCTAGGATTAAATTCTTCATCTTTCCTCCAACGGATGTACTGCCTACCATCACTGCCTAGCCTACTGAACTTGCTTTCGTCGCTAAAAAGCATTTTTGACCAACATGAAGTGTCATGATCTTCGTTGAATCTGATGAAGTCCAAACGGCACTTTCTGTTCTTTGGAGAAATTATTGGCTTGTGTCTTGCAACATATCCTCGCAAATTAAATTCCTTTAATCTGTTCTTGACAGTAGAAAGAGAGCACTTTTTAACAAGATTGCACTGTTGTTGGATTTGGGGAGCCATTTCAAATCTGTTTCTTAAGCTGCGGATGTTGATAACATTGTCTTCCCTGTTAGAAGTAACTTTAGCATGACCAGATTTAGGGGCATAATGAACACTGCCGGTTTTTTGGTGCTTTTACACAGTCTTTCGTACCATTTTCTCATCACATTTCAATCTGTGTCCGATTTCTCGATTGGATAAACCAGAAAGGTGGAGATTAATGAGCTCCTGACGATCACTAAGAGAAAGTCGTGGCATATGGACTAAATGTTACGTTGTATAACCTGGAACAACAACAATTACGATTAGAGATGCTTTGTTGCCTGTTGGTGGATATTTTAAACTAATTTAGGGTCGATAATTTAAGCTGATTTTAAGTGAATTTGTTGCTGCGAAGTTTCTTTTTGCCTCCTCACTTTGAAGTTATTTTTTTAAAATTGACTTGAACACTAGAATATTACAATTAAAACTCAAATATGAACAGGTAAAATTACAGAGGAATAAAAGGCGAATCAAGTGAGGTATAAGTTGTTTAAACAGTTACATTAAATTTAGCTTAAATTTGCAGTTTTTAAAAAAATTACACGTGCAGACTTTCTTTTTGCTGGCACTGTATATTTATTTACCTGGCACAGATTCAACGAACATCTGGCTTCCATCAAAAACGAAGTTTCTGGGGAATATCAAATTCGCTTGCAGTTCCCAGTTGCATACATATTCAAGTCAGGGGGGAATGACATACAGAGCCTACCATTCCTAAATGGTCACCCATCTAGTAGTGTCCAGGTTTAACGTCACTTAACTCTGGTGATCTAATGCTGCACATATGTGTATATACTTGAGAGTTTTTGCTCAAGGGAGATAATCTCTAATAAGGGATGGAAGTTAAAACACTGTTCACTTAGATTTATATTATTACTTTACTCTCATTCACCCCCAAGCAAGGCATATTGTCACTTGGAATGTAGGGGGCTACTATTTGGGACCATGCATACAGAGACGAGATGTTTGTTGTCATTACATTTAAATTTCTATATGTTAATACGGTCAGTGAAGCAGGAAATAGGAAAGGAATTCCCAAGTCTAGCAGTTCATGAGAAGAAGCTATTAGAGTATAAAGATTTCTGGCATTTAAACACCTAGCAGTAAAGGGATGGGATTTTGCTGCTTGTCGGGTTAGTTGGGGTATTTACGTCGAGAGGAGAAAGTGCTACAAGTTTTTAAGAGTACATTACATTAAAGTATAGGATGTTTTTTTAGAGGCGGCAAACTATAAATTGAAAACTCTAGTTTCTTAGATTGTAGATTTGATAATTATCGGTTATTCTGAGTTCAGCTTGGTTTGGCAATTCATAATGTATCTTCAGCAGGGTGGAGCCACACAGCATGTAGTCAATTTACTGAGAGAAAAATTTTATGGACAAATAATTTCACAAAATGGAATCGCCAACAAGCCATCTCGTTCATGCGATTTAACCCCATTAGATTATTTTCTTTGGAGATGTGTAAAGTCCCATGTCTATGTTGATAAACCAGACACAATAGACCCTTGGAAGACAGCATACGACATGTTATTGTCAAAATACAGCCTAATTTAATGTGTTGAGTTCTGAAAATTGGACCTCTATATGATGCCATATATGCAAAATTGTATTTAAATCATAAATCTTTGGAATAAACTACATATTTGCTTAATGAAAATATTTTTTGCTGTTCATTTTAATTTAAAGTTTGCTGCATTTAAAAAAATGCTGAAAAATAGAGCAAATATATTGCGTGATTGTTATTTTCTATCAAACTAATCTGTTTATTAAATAGCGTTAAATAAGAAGTAGAGTTATCTTATAGCACAAATTTCTTTATTTATGTGAACATCATCAGCTACATATGTACATACATGTTTCAGTTACAATCTCTTTTTGAAATTCAGCTTCCTCAAGCTTTCAGTATCAACTGACCCAAAGGTGGATAGAAGAATCGTTTTACAAACATAAAAAAAAAAAAAGATCAAAGATTTGTAAATGATTCATTACTGAAAAATGTATCCTTATTAAAACTCTTCCAAGGCAAATTAATTATACTTTAAAAGAAATTAAACTGAAATAATTGTTAAGAACAAAAACAAACAAACAAACAAAAATTGGCAACTCAGAATCAAATATTGATTTGGTAAGAAGAACCGTAAAAGGTTCGAGAAACTGACTAGTGTTATTTTATGTACTAGATGTGTCCAACCATGTTTATAAAAAGTTTTGGTTTGTGTATTCATTCTTTTTGTGAACTGTTAGTTGTTGTTGTTTCACCACGTTTCAGCCATCTCATCCTCTGGCCTTTAGGTAATTAACCGCAATGGGATAGAAATACCGAGTATTGTAACTGTATCTCCAGTAATTACTAGGGCTGTGACAACAGCATATTCTTTTCATTGTTTTGACTCTTGAGTATATATCCGTTAATATCTTACATGTTTTTATATAGACTGATGTGGTTCTCGGTTGTCTTACTGTGTCGGATATATACTTGAGAGTCAAAAGAATGAAAAGAATATTTTGTTGTCACAATCATAGCAATTACTGCCTTCTATAGCTATTGTTTCACCACGTTTTTGGACAACTAATCGTCTGGCCTGCTTGGGTAGGGTTGAAACCGATATCTTCAGACAATGCTCACCTAGAACCGCAGAGACTCAACACGTCTATCTACTATGCTATGCGCCCCCAAAGGGGCGATCAATGTTGGATGTTTTGGGTCTTATAAATTCAATTGTCGTGTTCTTATCTGATATTCATTGTTGGTGCGTACAGATTGGTATTATTTATAATTTTATTACTTTTATTTTACTTTTAATCTTTTGAGATGAGGCTTCATTATTTGTGCATTCATTTCGCAATAAAAAAAAAAATGAATACACAAATTATGAAGCCTCATGTAAAAGTATTAAAAAGTTTTTGTTTTTTTTAATAATAAATGATATATAACGCTATGGTTATTTATAAAATTAAGTTTGAAATAGTATTTTTTTTTGTTGTTATTGTTAGTCACGTTTAAGTTTAAAATATCATTTTCATTGCATATTAAATAGACACACCTTAATATCTGATACTGTTTTTTTGTTTTTTATCTCTTTTTTTTTCTTAATGAACTGCTTATTCAGTCCATTGAATGGGTATGAACAAAAACAAATTAAAAGCATGAAGAATACAACTTAATTTCATTTTTTTTTTTTTTTTTTGTTAAAGGAACCAAATTGCTGGAAAGGGGAAATGTTCAAACCTACATTAAAACAGACATACATACACAAAAAAAAACAAAACAAAAAAAAAAAAAACAATTGACCACTGAGTGGGTAAAAGACTTGTTTGCATGGTATATGCCAACCCCAAACCCATCGACTCTTTTATCTTCTCTGACCCGAGGGTTATATCTAATCAAATTGCCATTTTGTTTTGATCCTTTACTGGGAATAATCGATTTCAGTTTAGTTGGAGTGGAAACGGATACAGCTACGCAGAGAGTTCTGCGGCCACAAAGACGGAAAGAACAACGAAAAGTGTATTAAACCAAAATGGATACAAAAACAGAAGTATTTGAAGTCTTTCTTTAGTGTAGAATCCCTTTAAGAAAATTGTAAGTGTTCCAGCATTTTTATTTACTTCTTTTTTTTTTCTTTCCTGGTAACTTTTCGTATTTTCAGTTTTATATAATAAATATTACACAAACACGATAAAAAAATATGTTTCAAAGAATGTTGCAAAACAAAATACCATAACAACAAGAAACTTCTTTTACGTTTCTATAAGTTTTACCTCTGATTAGATTTAGAGACAAAAATGGAGAAAAAAAACAAAAACAAAATGGATTATTATTTGTGTATGAACACAGAATCTTTGGACGAAAAATCAACTCTAACAAAAAAAAAAAAAAAAAGAAAAAATATGACAGACATCTAAAAACTAAATTTACTACAAGTGCTTTTCAAAGTTAAACTTTGTCTACTATTGCTTTTAGTGTGATAAAGAATATCACCAAGCAGCGGGATAGAAGAGGGATTAATGTGTCGAACCTCGAAAGTTAAAGGGGAACCTTTATGACCGTGAAGTCACACAAGAATTAAGGGAATGCAATCTCTTTTACTAATTAGTAGGGCTATGACAACAGCGTATTCTTTTCATTGTTTTGACTCTTGAGTGTATATCCGTTAATATCTTATATGTTTTTTTATAGACTGATGTGGTTCTCGGTTGATTGACTGTGTCTTGCTGTGTCGGATATATACTTGAGAGTCAAAAGAATGAAAAGAATATGCTGTTGTCACAGTTCTACTAATTAGACAACAAAAAGAACCTAAGCTTTCTTTTTTCATCCATTTACAAGTGTGTTTTTTTTTTTAGTTATTATTTTTACAAGAGAGTCATCGCTTGTCAAGGCCTGAACGCCGCTTGAGGATAAGGATTAATGAGTGTGAGGCGAGACAACAGCTTAGTGATCGTCTGTGGTGGAAATTGGGTAGAGACATCAAAAACTTGTTTATATTGGACTTGAAGACGAACATGTTGTAGTCAGCTGGAAAGCATGCCAGCAGAACGTAGTTCAACAAGTGTCCAGTTCTAAGGAAGAAGCTTTATTAATGAAATTTGCGTTTAGATGAAGGCACAGAAAAATAGGGATGGTGATTGACATATGAAGGATGTCCTGGGAAGCATCGTACTCCATTCCGGGTTTAGTTTGGTTTGGTTTGGTTTGGTTGTTTTTGTTTTACGGCATATCAACCCTTTTCAGATTATTTAATGCCGAATCCAGTTATTTTGAAGAATAATTTTTTAATAGTATTTTTTAATTTCAAGTCGGTTTCTATTTAACTCATAGTTGGGACCCTAACAGGTACTACCCGTCTGGATCAGAGTGGACCATGGAGCAATGGCAATTAAAGGGTGGCTACACACTCCCCAAAGCCTGCAAGCTGGGGCTTCACCATCGGATATAGTTTAAGGTCATATCCAGGACCTCCATGTCGGGAAAAGTTGTTCTGAATCCAAACCAATTAATCCAATAAAACCTCATCTTATCTGCCGTTCTTTATTCTATCAAGGAGAAAAGAAACATGCGTTAATATGTTGAAGCAACGACGACAGTTTGACTACATGTTTCACTGTAAATAGGGTCAGCTAAATATGCGACAAACCCAATATCTTTGAATATATAAAGGTATATATCAATTTAATGATATTCAATAGAGGACTTTCAGTTTACAAATATTAGAAGAAACTCTCGAGCCGGAAAAATGAAAAGAATAATGAAAGCGTATGAAGCGAATACATATTTACTAGTGTTGGAACAATTAATGGTATCGGAATCGGTATCGAAATCAGAAAAAAAATTGTGCCTATTTTCCGATGCCAAAAACGATTCTTTCAAATTTTTTTTTTTAATTTGATTTTGTTTTAAGCAAAATTTTCCACTGCTCGTAGTAATAATAATAATAATAATAATAATAATAATAATAATGATAATAATAATAAAAAATAGTACCTAGTTTCCGATCCCCAAAACGATTCTTTTAATTGTCTTTTTTTTTATTTAATTTTGTTTAAAGCAAAATCTTCCACTGCTGGTAGTAATGATAAAATAATAAATATTTATTAAACTACCAATAAAACTTAAATCTATAGATCATTCCACAGAAGTGTGTTTTTATGTTTGAGAAAATATCTGCACATTTAACATATTTTTTTAATTTTTTTTTTTTTTTTTACGGTAATCAAGGAAAAAATTACTGTATAGTTAGATATTTAGAGATGTATAAAGAATCGTTAATTTTATTAGAATCGAGAATTTATTATGGAATCGGTAATTGTATGTAAATCGGGAAAAATGTTGGAATCGTCCCGTCACTAATATTTACAGAAAGCAAGCATTCGGACATAGTTTCAATTGCAGGTTTTGGATAGATAGCTATACTAGTCAATGAAATACGGGTAAGTAGCTTTATTTTATAATAAAGAAAATGTATATTCAAATGTTACTAATATGAAATCAAAAGAAATAGATTAGTAAACGATGTAAATTAACAAACTATTGATACAATTGAATTTAGTAAAAAAAAAAAAAAAGTCAAATATAATTAAAGTGAAAATATTGTTGAATTGTCTGAGTTTTTTTTCTTTCCGTTTTCATTTTTATAAGTTTTTCTCTAATGTGAACTTTTGCTTATTAATTCTTTTTTAATCTTTAATTTTATATATTAATAATTAAAGCGAAAATATGTTAAACTGTCTGAGTTTTTTTTATTTTTTTTTTTACTTTCCGTTTTTATTTTTAAACGTTTCCCAAGGCTTTTTTTTTTTTTTTTAATGTTTTTGAAACTTTCTCAATGTATCATTAATCCTGTTTAATCTTTTTTTTTTTTCTTTTTTTTTTAATTATTTCCATCAGGTTTGTTATTCTTTGAAAATTTTTCTTTCTTGTAATTTGCTTCCATTTTGTTTTTGTCTCTCGTCTTTCTCCTGGAATTATTTATTAAAAAACAGCTTTCAGGTGTAAATTTATATATGAAAAGAAATGAAAAAAAAAAAAAAAAATCTGCAAAGCTAAAAATAACAACAACAAAAAAGACAAATACAAGTTTACTATAAATTATTGTTTGATGAAAAAACAAGTATCATGTTTGTTTAAAGCAATTGGGTTCACACTTTATCTTTATATGAGACACATAAATATTCGACTATTCCATTAAATTTCTCCTTTATCTCGTAAACCTCGAGTTAGTAAAGAAGTTGAAAACATTTTTTCTCCCCACTTGACCATTTAAATATGTTACAGGTGTAGGAATGGAAATTCCCAGGCTAATTCGATTGTCGTCCTTTAACTTGGAGGGCGACCTAGCCATGCGACTTCCTGTTTCTCATATTTCTCTCTCTTTTCCACTGAACTCTCGAGCACCCAACATGTAACAAAGAGTCGCTCCTGTTGGTGGTTGATGCCATCAACAGCGGTCCTGATAACCGTCAACCTCTCGCAGCTATCAATCGCAAGTAACAAACTCTTATTCTTTCAATCTCTTTCCTAATATTTCTCATGTATATTTATGTAAATAAATTGCATTCTTTCGCTGATATATACAACGGTATGTTTTCATCATCATTCTGCGACCTTTTGCTTTTCAATCCTTCTACCATCCAATACATTCACCATACACATGGGGACGGGATCGTCTATCACACAAGCAGACCAGATGGAGTATTCAGCGTCGTGCTGTTAATTGAGGTAACATCACTTGGAGAAGGTGCACCATTCCTTGGAAAAGCCAATGTGTGTTAGACATACTGAGACCTTATTTGGGTCACGAATACTATGTTATTTTTAATATTTAGTCAAGGTTAACTTGTAGGGGGAAGTATCCTCGTGCCAGGTTGTTCTGTTCAAACCCCTGTACAGAGATACCTTAGATACTTTAGAATAGTGTCTAGTAGGCATTCAAGTTCTCTCCAGTCTCTATCTATATAAAAGCCAGGTATGTCCAAGGATGGAGTACTGTTTCCACATCTGGGCAAGAGCTGCTAGAAAGACTTTATCCTGAGTTCAGAATAGTATCCATAGCGGAGGATGCCCCTTTTCTCTTCCCTGCAATCTCTTTTCCACAGAAAATCGTTGCGAGCCTGTCTCTGTTTAATCGTTATTTTCATGGCAAGTGCTCGTCTGAGCCCCAATCTATGGTCCTCTCCCTCGCCCAATTTTCACAAAAAAAACACTCGTCTAGCTGAAACCACTATCACTAGTTTCCCCCACTCTTTATCCATGCCTAAACCTAAATGTAGATTCCATGAACAATGGTTCTTTCTTAGAACTGCACGCCTGTAGAACTCTCTTCTGTTTGCCTGTTTTCCAGCTGACTACAATTTAGTATTTTTTTTTAGATTATCTTAAAGGGTTTTAAATGCATAATATGGATACAATCACCTATTTGAAAATTCAAATATTTCAGATTTGCATGAAATTTCATCCATAATCAAATTAAGCAAAGTACCCTAAATTTCAATTGGTTCTTCAGACCTCTTAATCTTTAAATATATTTTCGAAACAAAATCATGCAATCGATTTTGATCAAAATAAGGATAGTGATTCTAGACATACGGTTCAGTATTATTATATCTTCGTTTGAATCTTCATAAGGGACACATAAAAGTGGGACAAAACTGTTCTGTTTGGGGAATTAATTTTTTCGGGTCGAAGATTAATTACTCCAGTCAAAATGTTGGGAAAATAACACTTAAGGTGAGAACAACAGTCCCAATATAATCCAAATAATATAAATTATCAATTCTCATCTAAAACATTCAGGAACATAATGTATACGACATTCATATTATGTTGGTGAAAAAACAACGTCGTTTTTTTTTTTACTTTAAAAGATTGTAACTCTTTTCATAATAAACTTTATTAATCGAATTAAGAACCATTCGAATGAACACATGAGAAACAAGTTTATTTATTCCATTCGCATTGAAATCCGGAGTTCTGGAAACGATGAAGTCATTGAAGTCAGATTCGGCATCATCTCAGCTTTTGGGGCATTTTTTTTGCGCAGGAAGTTGTCAAGATGCCTAAAAAAAGTGATAATCGGTGGGCGAGAAATCCGGTGGACATGGCGGAAGAGGCAGAGTCTTGTAACCCAATTTGTTCAGCTTCTGCAGGGTCAGTTGAACAACATGCGGTCAAGCGTGGTCATGGAGGAAAATTGGTCCCTTCATATTAACCAATCTCGAGCACATACGTTGGAGCTCCTAGGGCATTTCGTCAATTTGCTGGCAGTACTTCTCTGCTGTAATTGGATTCAAGAAGCTGTGATGGATGAGACCAGCCGTAGACCACCAAACAGTTGCCATAACCTTTTTTTGGAGCAATTTCGACTTTGTGACTGCTACGAGTGCAAGATTTGAGCATAACATATTCAACCAGTCTTTAAAAATGGAATGGTTCATTATTATTGATAGGGTGGACACATCATAATAAAAATAAATTGTAACATTTGACTGATTGTGGCCATCTTGAATTTATAATGAGGTTGATCGTTCACTCATATTAGTCAATTTCAGATATTATTGTGTAAATTTATGCTGTTGTGTCGTATATTGCAAATAAAAGCAGTTTTGCATGTAATATCACCTGTTATTAGGCGTTGTACACTTGTCGCTATTTTGCGACACCTGCGCTAAGAGGGTTAACCTAAATAATGATTTTTAAGTAAGAACTCATTTTTACTGTGAATTATTGTTTGGAGAAAAAATAATAAGCGCCTCTTAAATGTGAGAAAATTACTAAAAACCAAAAATAGTTCCTTTTAATTATTTGTAAACTTTAGTGTCTATCTGTAAACTTATACAATATTTTGAAAAAAAAAAAAAAAAATGTTTTTAATATTCAGATGAAGGTCGATCCATCCAAACTTACACTATTTTTTGTCTATTTATTAATGCTCCCATAATTTCTATCCCTCAAAAACCTATTTTATGAACATTATTATCACTGCTATTTCTTTTTTTTTTTGTCTAGAAAACCAAATTAATTTAAAATATTTCCATTTGAATAGACTTTAATCTGCACATTTTGAAACTCTTTCCTGTACGAATACAAAGGACTGAATTGCAGACATTTTTTTTTCTTCATTTTAAGTCTCTATTACGTTCCACTTCTTTCCCGCTGAAATATTTTACTCATAGACTTTATGGTCGCCATTTTGATAATTTACCAACAAAGCTTCCTCACAAAAATCATTTAATAAAGTTACTGACACTTCAATGCACAAACGTCAATCTGTCGAATTCTCCAACGGTGATAATGGATTTACACAACATAATGCATAAATATTCATGATATATTAAATACATCAGAATATCCATAATACATTAAATTGCATCAAGATGAGGTGATTTTTTTTTCTTTTATGGTTTTATGAATACAGAATCAAATTCTTGCGACTTTTTCTCATGTTTCCCAAATGACTGTAAAATCTTGAATTATTCACGACCACCGACCTCTTTTCTTAAGGACCGCAATCCTCATCAGGTATTCTTTACTTCGGTCCGGATGAGGTGTGAAAGCACTTGTGATAAGGAGTTAACAAAAATGAAAGATGATTATTGCAGAGACAGGAGATGCCTATTGACCTTAGTCTTGAAAAGATCAAGGCTGTAGAGGAAAACAGTGAGCAGGAAGCGAGTTCCAAAAACTTTGCAATTCTTGGAAAGAAACTACTAGATTAAAAAGCTGTATAAAAATTTACATAATTATAAAACTCTTCATGCTTGCATGAATCTTGTCTTCAACAATCGGGCGATTCCATCTTTTAAAAAAGGGATGACAGGTGAATTTATATACATGCATGTATATATATATATATATATATATATATATATATATATATATATATATAGTAGGTTATAAAAATATATATGGCAATTAAGCTACACAGAATATTCCGCATTTCATTCACACTAGGATCGTCAAGCTTATGCCTGACGAATCCTAGCGTGGATGAAACATGGAATATTCTGTGTAGCTTAATTGCCATATATATTTTTATAACCTACTACCTAGCTCTACCTATGTATTGAGCACTGTTGAAGTAAATACTTAAAGTTTATGCATAAAATTATACTTTTGTATATTACTTTATGTGATTAAATGAAATAGTTATATATATATATATATATATATATATATATATATATTAGTTTTGATCTCACTACTATATATGAGGTTCAAGATAATAATCAATAGAGAATTGTTTATATAATAATAAATATGTAATCAGCATGAATTAAAATATCATATTTAAGTGTGTCATACGACCGGGCAATGTCAGGCAGCTTACTAGTAAGGTATTAAAATTGTGAATTATTGGAGACCACTAGACCAACAAGTCAAACAAGCTGGAACAAAAGAAGCAGGAAATAGATCAGACAACTCTGAAGAACACGCCCATAATATTAGCAATTAAAAAGGACTGAGTCTAGCAACATTACGTCTGTTTACCGCAAGTGTTACTTTTAACAATCACTGAACGTTTCTGAAACCAGAAGAAGTGGCATGGTAAACATGGCACCCAAAAGAATAAGTGGATGAATAGGAAAAATGGCACAAGTGAAAAAAATACTGACGAAAATGTCACAATGTGTTTATCAAATGACTATTTTCAATAAATTAGAAAAAGAGGAAAATATTTGTGAAAAAATAGTTATAAAGATCCATTCGTGTAATGTACGCTCATCCCCCTCTCCCAGTGTATTTTTACTTTTTAGAAAATATATGCATACATTACACGGGATTTTACAGTAATCTGAAAATTAAACAAACAAAAAAAACAACTCTATAATTATATATTTAGAAATTTGAAAAAATCAGAATCAGTAATTGTATCAGAATTGGGAATTTAAAACAGAATCAGTTACTGTATAAGAATTGGGAATTTAAAACAGAATCGGTAATTGTATTAGAATTGGGAATTTAGAACAGCATCAGTAATTGTATCGAAATCAGGAATTTAAAACAGAATCGATAATTGTATCGGAATTGGAAAAATATTGGAATCGTCCCATCACTAGTAGTTAATCCTAATTTTTCCAATATGTCTCTTAACTCCAATCTTTTACAGGGGATGACTTGAAAAATTAGCATGTGTGATGAATGTTTTGGAGTGGATTTTTTAATTAAAAATATTTTTTTAATAAAAAAAAAACATTTTTTTTAAATTAAAAAATTTACTCGTACACATTCATCACACATGCTGATTTTTCCTATCATATATTTCCCTAAAAACATCATCATTTAAGTTTCATAAAAGAAAGTGAAAAAGTTGTTCTCAAATAAGCTAAATTTTGAAGAAAAAACAGACAAACAAAAAAACGTTGACTTTTGTATTACGTTTTTATTTTCTAATATCTCACGGAAAGTTTTTATTTTCTAATATGTCACGGAAAGTTTTTATTTTCTAATATGTCATGGAAAGTTTTTATTTTCTAATATGTCATGGAAAGTTTTTATTTTCTAATATCTCACGGAAAGTTTTTATTTTCTAATATGTCACGGAAAGTTTTTATTTTCTAATATGTCACGGAACGTTTTTATTTTCTAATATCTCACGGAAAGTTTTTATTTTCTAATATGTCACGGAAAGTTTTTATTTTCTAATATCTCACGGAAAGTTTTTATTTTCTAATATGTCACGGAACGTTTTTATTTTCTAATATCTCACGGAAAGTTTTTATTTTCTAATATCTCACGGAAAGTTTTTATTTTCTAATATGTCACGGAAAGTTTTTATTTTCTAATATCTCACGGAAAGTTTTTATTTTCTAATATCTCACGGAAAGTTTTTATTTTCTAATATCTCACGGAAAGTTTTTATTTTCTAATATGTCACGGAAAGTTTTTATTTTCTAATATCTCACGGAAAGTTTTTATTTTCTAATATCTCACGGAAAGTTTTTATTCTCTAATATGTCACGGAAAGTTTTTATTTTCTAATATCTCACGGAAAGTTTTTATTCTCTAATATGTCACGGAAAGTTTTTATTTTCTAATATGTCACGGAAAGTTTTTACTTTCTAATATGTCACGGAAAGTTTTTATTTTCTAATATGTCACGGAAAGTTTTTACTTTCTAATATGTCACGGAAAGTTTTTATTTTCTAATATGTCACGGAAAGTTTTTATTTTCTAATATCTCACGGAAAGTTTTTATTTTCTAATATGTCACGGAACGTTTTTATTTTCTAATATGTCACGGAAAGTTTTTATTTTCTAATATGTCACGGAAAGTTTTTATTTTCTAATATGTCACGGAAAGTTTTTATTTTCTAATATGTCACGGAAAGTTTTTACTTTCTAATATGTCACGGAAAGTTTTTACTTTCTAATATGTCACGGAAAGTTTTTATTTTCTAATATGTCACGGAAAGTTTTTATTTTCTAATATGTCACGGAAAGTTTTTACTTTCTAATATGTCACGAAAGTTTTTACTTTCTAATATGTCACGGAAAGTTTTTATTTTCTAATATGTCACGGAACGTTTTTATTTTCTAATATGTCACGGAAAGTTTTTATTTTCTAATATGTCACGGAAAGTTTTTATTTTCTAATATGTCACGGAAAGTGATATATATTTATTTGAAATAGCTGAGTAGTCTTGGCTATGTAATCGAGTCATACAATCTAGTACAAATAAATAGTAAGTCACCATAATGAACGGTTGTTCATAGTTGTAGCTGGTAATATGCTTAAGCTTTAGGCTTTCGGCGTATCTTTCAACGCTTCTCCCAGGTAGATATAAAAGTCCATATTTATGGTTAACATCAGCCAATCATATTCTTGTGTAGAAGAACCCAAATGTATTCATATTTATTACATCATTTTCTTATAGTTATAAAAGAATGTGAAAGTAGGCTCAGTATTAAAATGAAAAAAAAAACTTTTGTCAACTTGTGTATCAAAGAGAAGCTAACGATTCTATTTTTATGATAAATTGCAATTAATTTAAAAAAAAGAAAAAGATTTGATGCATTATAAATCTTTCTCATCCAAAAACAATTATGAGACATGCCGCAACATGTTTTAGCCGATTGACAAATTCCTTCCGTTTAAATTTTTTTTTTTTAAATCAGAAAAGATCCCATCTGCCCCTTTCTTCAGGAAAGCTATTAATTTATTCGCTTCCAATAAAGGAGTTTTTCTGTGTGCACACAGTTACTCTTTCCTTTTACCTAACAGCAAGTTTTTTGAGTTTGGCAATATTATGTTGACAAGCGTTAGAAATTGGTAACATGAAATCAGTTTTAAAAATGGGTGAGATTACAACTATTAAACGGGAAGGAGTGAAATTTGGCCAATACAGTGTGTGTGTGTGTGTGTGTGCGGGCGCGATGATTGGATACAAATTATGAAATAAAATTAGGCCAATAGAGTGTGTGTTTATTTTGGAGTACAAAATATTATGAAATAAAATTGGACCAATATAGTGTGTGCATGTGTGTTTATTTAGGGACACAAAATATTATGATAAAAATTGAGCTAAGACAATACGTATAAGTGTATATTTTGGGGTGCAAATATTTTGGAATAAACTTGGCCTAATATAATATGTGTGCGCATTTTGGGGCAAAAAATTATTATGAAATAAAACTGGGCCAACACAGTGTGTATTTAGGCACAAATATGAAATAAAATTGGGTCCATACAATGTGTGTGTGTGTATATATTTTGTGCCACAAAATATGAAATTAAATTAGGCCAATAAATCGTATTTGTATGTGTCCAAGGCTTAGGTAATATAATCTATATCTAAAATACTGTGGATTTTGTTTCCTTGCTTGTTTCCATGCATAACGAATGATGTCAAAAATATATATGACCTCATTCACTTGAAGAGACTTGGAAGAGACCGGGTAAATCATTTATCTTGTTTGTCTTCGAGACACTGGATGACGTCATCCACCTCAAAGGACTCGGTAGAGACTGGACAACTCTTGCTTTCCTTATTTTGTCCTTTATTCTTCACATTCCATGCACAATGTTTCTGACAAAGAAGAAAGAATTGCTGTTTCCTGAGTCAGAATCTATTTCATCCAGCAGTTAGTGTTGGCAAGTTTTGGGACCTTGAAGTAATATTTTTATAGTTCCTTACACCAAGTGGCTTCATACCTTGTCTGGAGCGATTTCTCTTTAAAAAAATCATTTACCACATCACAATAGAAAAATATCATCCACTAAAACAAGGCGAAGAAATTGGTACGAGATTCTTTATGACGTCATAAATGCCGAAACAACATAAGTATAACGTTGTCTATTAAAATAGATAACATAGACAGGTTTTAGAAACTGACTTTCAGACTAACTTATCTCTGGACAAGTCTTGATCCATCCCTCTTTCTTTCAAGTACATCCTTATCACTTCTATTGTTTTCTTTGGCTTTTCCTTGCCAACTGACCTTGTTGTCTTAACTGTTCTACATCTACTAAGTCAAGAACTCTCATCCATTCTTTCAATGTGTCTCTACCGACGACATCTGTTGTCTGGCAGGCACCTCTAAAATTGCTAGAATGTAGGCACCTGGTTGAATCATTTTTTGTTAATCATGTTTAGATATTTCATTAAAAAAACAAAAGTACGCCATCAGGAAATTCTTATCAACTTCTGTTTATCTTTAATGAGGCAAACACCAAAATCCATTTCCAGAAAGACAAAGAATCTTTTGGAAATTCTTTATTCAAAACAAAAACACTATCTCAGCTTAAAGATATTTTATTTGCTGTTCTTTTTCTAATTCTCTGTACTGATTGGGGATTCATTTTAGATTGAAAAAATAGGAAAATTTCATGTTTTTTTTTCTTTGGTTTAGAGAGACATTTTTCATCTCTGTGAGATGATAGGTTCCTCTGATGCAGTTCAGTTATAAATAGCATTTTCATCAATGCACAGATCAGTCTGTCATAATAAAATTTGAAATAGTATCTTTGTCTGTCACGAGTAAATTTGAAATAGGATTTTCATTTCTCTGTCAAACTTAAAGGTTGAAATAGTATTTTCGATGGTCTGTCATACTTAAGTTTGAAAAATCATTCTCTTTGGTCTGCCATGCTTAAGTTTTAAATAGCAATTTCATTGGTCAGTCTATTATAAAATATAACGAAACGAAACGATAAACAAGAGAAGTAACTCTAAATTTTTAATGTGACTAACGCAAAAAAAAAAAAATGACAAAATAAATATATCATATATACAGTCTGGTTTTCATTTAAGATTTTTTTCATAATTGTTTAATATAAAAATTAAATAATGTAAAAATAACATATATGCAAGTTTTTTGTAACTGTTGAATTACCACCCTTGTGACTCTCCTATGTCTTACATAAGGATACACGGTCGTGTTCTTCAAATTCTATTTTCTTTAATAAAATTTTTTCTACCTCATCGATTTTCGTAATATTTGGACATAATCATCTTTGAAATACGGGGAATATATAGATATCATTGTTTTCATGTGAAATATAATATTACGATTCGCGAAATCTTGTCCGAATAGTGTAGAAGTACCGAAAATTCCTTTCACAAAAAAATGAATAAATAAATAAATAAATAAAAATTCTCTGTTAGAAATTCTGCAAATCTTCATCTGCTTTATTTTTGCTAAAAGAGTATTTTTGAAGTTTGTCTTTTTTTTTTTTTTTTTTTTTTTTTTTTTTTTTAATGATTGCTGTCTTTATTTTATATATTTCATAGAGAAGTTATCCGATACAAAATGCCATCGTGGCCTTCAAAGAAAACACCGCGAAAAGGCCAACTAACCATAAAGTCCCATCTTTGGTATATTTCCAACGTTCACATCACGTCTTAAAAAAAAAAAAAAAAAAAAAAAAAAAACTGCCAAGTACTCGGCTCTTGTTTAACCAATGGGGAAATTCATGGTAAAAAAAAAAAAAAAAAAAAAAATTACGTTTTTTTTTTTTTCATTTCTACTATATGATTGTACTTGCGATTTCATGTTACATAAAAAGAAAGGAGAAAAGATGCTGCATATTGCTGCAAATTCTACTAGATGCCATGTGCACCTAAATACATCAACAGTTCATGCAGAAGAATCGTCGCCGTGACTGACCAACACAAGTAAAAAAAAAACAAAGCAAAACAAAAAAAAAAAAACGAAATGCACCCTCTTTTCTTTTTAAATCACTCTCTCTCTCTCTCTTTCTTTCACACGCACTTTCTCACTTCTCAAATCCCTATCTCTCTCTTTTTAGCTTTCTATGACTATCACATTCTTTCTTGATCTACCCCCTTCCCAGCTCCCCATTGTTATCATTCTATTACTCTCTCTCCACACACACATCTATATATATATATATATATATATATATATATATATATATATATATATATATATATATATATATAAATAAAACTCTGTGGACCGTTCGGGCGTCTGTTTATTATACAAACATTATTGGTTACGTGTGTGCATGAATCTTTCAGTGGAATCCTAATTCAAAGAGATCACCTCATCAGACCAAAAAAAGAAGCGATATCAAAATAAAATTTAAAAAAAAACAGACTATATACGAGCTCCTCTGCACACACATCACACACACACATATATATATATACATATATATATATATATATATATATATATATATATATATATATATATATATATATGAGAAAGAGAGAAATAAAAAGGAACAAACCGAGTCATGCGTTCATTAACGTTTCGTCTTTATTTCGAGACTTCCTCTGGATGAAATAATAAATAAAGACCAAACGTTGATGAACACATAACTTGGTTTGTTCCTTTTTATTTCTTTATTTTGTCGGAATACTATTTCCATTATTCATTCACACACACACACACACACACACACACACACACACACACACACACACACACACACACACACACACACACACGCACACACACACATTTAAATCTAAATAATATGCCTGCACGATTTTACGGTAAAGAATCGTCTAGGGCTGTCACAACGCCATACTCTTTTCATTGCTTTGACTCTTGAGTATATATCCGTTAATATCTTGTATGTTTTTATATAGATGGATGTGGTTCTTGGTTGATTAAGTGTGTCTCACTGTGTCGGATATATACCCGAGAGTCAAAAGAATGAAAAGAACATTCTGTTGTCACAGCCATAGTCATAACTAATACATAGTTGTGTTTAAATAAAATACTTATCTGATAGCTAAATGTTGTGGTCTCGATTCTAGCTGATAGCACCCAAGTCATATTTCTTTTTTAAACTTTTGAACTCACTACTATATATTGGGTACAATATAATAATCAATAGAAAATTGGCTTTATAATAATAAATACGGAATTGCCATAAATTAAAAATATATTTAAGCGTATTTTAGTACCGGCACCGCCGGGCGGCGTGCTAATATATGTTCTTTCTCTCCCTAACAAAATGGACACACACACTCTCTCTCTCTCTCTCTCTCTCTCTCTCTCTCTCTCTCTCTCTCTCTCTCTCTCTCTTTTACTCTTTCTATCCCTCTGGCTTTTTCTACGATTATCATTTCCTTTTCTATGGTCCTTTCTCTCTCTATGACTAACATTCTCTCTCTCTCTCTCTCTCTCTCTCTCTCTCTCTCTCTCTCTCTCTCTCTCTCATTTCTCTCTATTTTTCATTCTATCTCTCTGCCGCCTTTTCTCATTCTATCTTGCTCTTTCTATGATTATCATTTCCTTCTCTATCATCCTCTCTCTCTCTCTCTCTCCCTCTCTCTAATATTAATTCTCCTCCTTTTACTCCCTCTTTCTTTCTCTCGCTCGCGCTGATCATAAAGAATGCAATGCGTTTGAAATCTGAAGACAATACAACTAATTAGCAAATCACGGACGAACAGTGCATTTCTACGTCAACAAGAAAATTGAGACTTGAATCAGATTTGAAGCCGTTAATATAGCGATGGAGAAAAAAAAATGAAAAAAAATATATACTAGGGTTAAAAAGAAAACAGAATCAGGGAAGGCGGGGACACAAGTGGTTGAGATAAATGAAGATGATCGTGGTGGTGGTGGTGGGGGGTGTCTGATGAATAAGAGGGAGGACGAGTTATTTCTTAAAATATCAGTTTGGATTCTCCTTTTATGATCGCCATTGCCGCTGCCAGTTTATATCGCGGAGAATAGAAAAGACGATTCTCACAGCAAAAACCCTTCAAATTATTTCATCTTTTATTTTGTTGTTGTTTCACTTCAATCTCTTTCATCTACACACACTACCAACTAACCCTTATTTTGTACCCAACAAGCACCCTAACCCTAACTCATGAGCAAGAATCGCAGAGATGAAAGAGTAAAATAGAAATGGAGGACGGAACGGAGTCTGCATCTCCATATTAATAAAATTCTATGACCACTTTTCGTATGTGTGTGTGTTTGTATGCGTGTGTGTGTGTGTGTGTAACTGAGGGCGGACGCGCGTATGGCAGCTGTATGTAAATGACCGGGACGTGGGCGAACTGACGTCACGGCAAGGAAAAAGATTATAAAAAGAAGAATGTGAGCAAAGACTGATGATCACGATCACGTTCAAGAAGACAGGTGTGTGGGCAGAGAACAACACGCAAAGACGCGTGCTAAACATAGCCAGACAGGGATCACGTTAAAGAAGCGGAAATAAATATTTTTTTTTTGTTTCAACGGAAAATAGTGAGTCGAGTTATTCTTTGTCCTCTATTCTTTGCGACGTACTCTGTATAACAACGTGTGAGTTCTGAGTGTGGACATGTAACGACTACGTTACACATGTGTTTCTCGTCTCTACGTAACTTATGTATGTATGAATTATGTTTCTCAATTTTTGAGAGAATTGATAATTTTTATTATTCAAGTTAATCGAACTACTGTTCTCATCTTCAGTGTTAGTCTCACAACGTTTCAGCCGATGTAACCTCCCACCTTCTTTAGATGTATCTTGTCGAACTCGGGAATCTTCATGTTGGACTTGGGAATCTGTGTGGAATTTCGAACGGAACCCTCCTTTTAATCTATGAGGGTAATATGCTTTTATTCCGTCAGCCATGAAGGGGTAGAAGTCTTAAGTAATTTACAATTTTATTCTTAGTATCGCCCACACTGAGAATTGAACCTTTCATCTCCAGAAAAGTTTCACTTACAACTGGATTTTATCTAGCATTTTATCTATGAAGCTACGTCTCCGCTCAGATGAAGCTACGTCTCCGCTCAGCCTCTGCCTCTATGTTACCACAAAATTAAGTTCTAAAAAAAGAGTTGATTGGTTGACTGATTGTTAACAGTATATCGATCCTGTTAGGTCATGTAATGCCATGAAAGATTATTCATTGTAGATTCTGATGTGTAGGTTATTTGCAGTAGTATTGAGTTATATATATATGTGTGTGTGTGTGTGTGTGTGTGTGTGTGTGTGTGTGTGTGTGTGTGTGTGTGTGTGTTTAGGCAACATTTTTTTCTCTATGGCATATTTCATTAAATAAAATAGACGTTTTTTTGTCTGTTAATTCTATTTTCGATCCTTTCCAACTTCCGAATAATAGTCTTCACTTCCGGCGATGTAATCACCATATTTATCATAAGTCTGAGTACTTTCCAATCCTTCAGGATTCATCGTCTGCTTTATAAATTGTTCAAAACCATTTAGATTAATTTATCCCTGACGATGAATCCTGAAGAATTGGAAAGTACTCGGACTTATAATAAATATAGTGATTACATCAGCCATTTCCCGCCAGAAGTGAAGACTGTTATTTGGAAGTTGGAAAAGATCGAAAATAGAATTAATAGACAAAAAGTCTATTTTATTTAATGATTATATATATATATATATATATATATATATATATATATATATATATATATATATATATATGGTATCGTCCAAAACTAAGTGACAAAATTTTAAAACCTAATATTTGTAAGAAATAACAACTGTGAAAAGTTGAAATTTTGACAATTGGTAGTCGTTATCATCCATAATAACATACTAAAATTGGAATCATTTGCAAAGGATAGAAAAGAATTATGACAATTATTTATTTTTTAAATAGGAACGTCCAAAAGTAAGAGACAAAAATACGCTACTGTATATATCTTCTCTTCTATCTATCTATTTTCTATCTATCTTCTTATATATATATATATATATATATATATATATATATATATATAAAATGAACTAATTTTTTCCGTGTGAGTTTGACCTTAATAAGATTAAAAATCACAACATTACATTCAAATGTAATGTCCCCACACTTCAGCACAGGATCTGGGGTGTGCTATGGGCCTACTACCCTTACAGTTCCTTGATATTCGTACATTTCTATATTTTTTCCGGTGAGAGTTCACTGCCACAATCGGTTAGAATCAATGGAAGTTCTAAAATCTTTTCTTTCTATTTGATTCATACTCCGCCCGCAACCACTTAACACCGCTGCGGATATGTCCACAGGGGAATATACGAGGAACACCGGTTTGAGTTCTTAGTTGCTTAAAAAATATGGACTGGCATTTTTCCGTCAGGTGAAACGCAACTTTACATTCCAGTTATTCTGTGGGTTACTTGTGCCATTTTATAAATTTCTTCTTATTTTTCCCCCTTTTTTTCCTCTCCTTTATAATTTTTCTCTTTTTGTAGGGGGTGGGGGTGCGATTCGAAGGATTACTTAAATGAAACGAAACGAACTAACATTGGATTCCAGTTTTTACAAAAAACTTTAACAGTCAGCCGCCAGCGTTCTTCAATTCTTGCACCAATTAATCGCTTTAATATTTTATTTACTATCTTTATACTTCTATTATGTTTGCACTAATTTTATACGTGATAATAGGGAGGGGGCTGACTTCCTATTTTCGGATTAGTTACTTTATACACGGGAAGTTTTATTTTTTTGAATTTTGTTTTTCCATTAAACAAAAAAATTAGATTTAAATAAACATATTTGCATTTTACACGGTAACTTTTTGGGTTTATTTTTTTTTTCCTTTTTTCCTTTGGCATTCTTTCACGTTCGTTTTGTTTTTTTATTCCTTTCAATTTTACGCGTCATATATTAGCTAAACCAGGGTGAGGGGCATCTATAAATATAAAAGCCAAAATGTGTGTGGGTGTTCCTTCACCCTAAACTCACCCTCCTCCTGTTACTACGATAATGACGTCATGCTTGACCTAGAAAACATTGACGTTAGTTTCAACCACCTGCAAGTGTTTTTAACGGGTTAATTTTATCCGTTCTCAATTATGTGTCTCTTTCGCGTAGAGGTAACATGTCAAGCATTTTTTTTTCGCCTTAGCCTCGATCATTCGGGTTCGAGCCTGTCTTCCTACCTAATCCTTTTTTCTTCTTTTACACCTTTTTTTCCTCTTTTTTTTTACATTCGTTCGCTGTTTTGCTTTTTCCAATTTTTTATAACATCGTGTTTTTTATAATATTAAAACAGGGCCCCCCTCCTACATATACACCTCCAAACACCCGGGAAACGCCGGGTACCCCCCCGCTAGTATATAATATATATATATATATATATATTAATAATTATAAAACTTCTTTGTTTGAATTGTATAGTCTGTTTATTATACAAACATTATCGGTTACATATGTGGATAAATCTTTCAGTGGAATCCTAATTCAAGGAGACCACCTTATCAGATCAAAAAAAGATATATTAAAATAAAAAAAACACACTATATACGAGCTCCTCCATATATATATATATATATATATATATATATATATATATATATATATATATATGAGAGAGATGAAATGTATAGTTGTAGGAATAAGTAGGAAGTGGGTGTTTTTCAAATGTTCTTGTAAAGTCTTATGACTTTTAAAAGTTGATTATATTATTCATACGAACTTTTCGTTTATTTGTTAGCATTTTTGTTTGGTTTGTTGGAGATCTTTACAGTCAATGATTATGTGTTCACCGGTGAAGGATGACAGAAAAATGAGTTGTTGGCTGAATTAAGTATTTAAAACAAAAACAAAAACAAAAAATAAAATAAAATGAATAAAAAGATTTCAGTTTGAATCGTCATATGTTCCATTTCTTCTTTTTTTTTCTGGTGGCTTTTACTACTTCTAACGTTAATGTTGAAGTAAATTCTATTTGCATTGTCATGTTGTCAGATGGTAAAAAGGATCTTTGTCTTTTCTCCCTTTGCACGCTCTCCCCTTCTGAATAATTCACTTTAGCAAGAAGATGGCCGCCATAAAAGGTTAGAACCCATTCGAATAGTGTAATTATATAGAGAGTAAAAAAAATATCAAAGCTTCTTGCTATCATCTGACAATGATAACACAAGAAGTAAAATCTGAAAAAAAAGAAGAAAAAGAGTAATATTTCTTTCATTTTTCACTTTCATCGAATGATCTTAAGACCAACGGAAAAGGCATTTATTTCCGAAAGAATAGCCTTCATCTTTACAAAACGTGTTAAGGCCCCTTTTTTTCTCAAGGAAAGTAATATTATCTATGGCGTGCGCCACGGAAAATGTCAGATTTCTGCAGATGCAAAATGCAACACAATATGGAATCGGCCTCTAAAGCATGATGCGGATATATCAAGGTCATTTTTAGTGATGCAACGATTCCAATACAATTACTGA
>NC_136500.1:72458721-72463721 GCF_053919585.1 Euprymna scolopes | reverse complement strand
CATGCGTTCTTGGCAGACAATGTTTTTCTTTTTTCCAGCTTCTTTCGAATGTTCTTTTCTTTTTACATAACGTTTCTCTGGCTTCTTTCAAAGCAGAGTTGTTGAGTCGGACAGTATACGGTCTGACTGTTACTCCTCGAATTCTAAAATATTCGAATGGCTACATATTTTTAAGTCTTTCGATCTTTACACTGTCTGTTGATACTTTGGAAAACAGCAACAACAAAAATCTAACTCTTAACATTCTGACTTCTTCCAAAACCTCTGACTTTGAAACCCTGTTATAAAAGAGCGATTCTACACTTTTGGATGTTCCCAAATCGAAGCCTCATCTCTGGATAAAGTTTCATGTCAGCCCCCAAAAAGAATTTACGTAAAAACTGCCAGAAATAAGTCGCAATCTCTGTGCAAACCGACACTATTAGTCACAACGAGTTAGAAAACTAAAATAAGACTTGAAGAATATCAATGTCAGAATCCATAATCCTTGTTGGAAGATCAAAAACGGTCAAATCTGGTTCTGTCTAAAACTATTACAAAACAAGGAAATGGTGACGATCAAGAGTTTTGACGTGTCCACCAATTTTCAAAAAAGAATTTCTATTTGTTGCTTGGAAATTTTTGTTTTCCAGTCCGTCCATCTAATCCAGAAATTTGTATTGCTATTCCAAAGAGGATAATATTTTGACAAAAAATAGCTTTACTTCAGAATGCGGAAGATGTTAGAATGGGAATAATGTACGCTGTAGATTAAGTAAAAAGTTAAGTTTCAAATTCCATATTGGTTTCAGAGTTCGGTATAAAGATTTTCAAGTTCACAAAAATATAACTAAAAATAATATTTTACAAGCAAAAGGGTGAAAAAAATATATCACTAATTTTCGTGCAAGTAAAAAAACGTTTATTTATATCCATACATCAAACAATCGACAATAGCACTTATTTTGTGGGGTTTGCTCAGCGTCGTGCATTCCATGTTCCACTGAAATTATAAGTTTATCGTGAATACAAATTTACATGCAGTCCCAGGTCAGCATATATACCCTTATTAGAGAAGATGACATACAATGCCTAGTATTTCCAAATGGTCACCCATCTTACCCTGGCCAGATGCAACGTTGCTTAACTTTTATTGCATTTATCCATTTAACTTCAAACTGAAATAAAACTTGAAGAATATCAATGTCAAAATCCATAATTCTTGCTAGAAGATCGAAACGGTTAAATTTGGGTTTGTCTAAAACTACTACAAGGAATTGGTAATGATCCAAAGTTTTGACGTGTTCAACAATTTTCCAAAAATAATTATTTATTGCTTGGAAACTTTTTTGCTTGTTTTTCAGTTCGTCTGTCTATTCCAGAAATTTGTATGGCAATTCCAAAAAGGATGATATTTAACGAAAAATAACTTTACTTCAGAATGTTGAAGATGACAGAATGATAATAATCTACTCCATAGATTAAGTAAATATTATTTTTATTTTAATTATATATATATATATATATATATATATATATATATATATATATATATATATATTATATAAACAATATGTATGCCGCTCCCCATGTGGGTGTACCAAGTTGGTTAAAGGGAAAATAATTCCCAACTCACATTTAGATAAAAATGCACTTTCGTAAATAATTGAATTCATTCAAAATGTATCGCAAAAACAAATAACACACACACACACACACACTATATATATATATATATATATATATATATATATATATATATATATATATATATATATATATAAACATTTTTTTAATACTATATTTTATTTAAAGTAGATTTCACGTTTTAAATTATATCATTTAATTTTTTTCTGTTGGACTAGTCTTAATTTTCTTACTTATTTTGCTTGTCATAAAGCGCCACACATGGCAAGAACTTTATTTATATATTGATTTCCTACGACCTTTTTAAATATTTTTGGAAACTCATTTTATTTATAACTGACCTTTTACATAGAATTTTAAATACTAATGTTTCACGCAATCATTATTTCAGGAAGTGACAGATTGCTACTGGTCAGGAGATCTGAACTCAGCTACAGAGCCCTTGTTGACTCCGTTTGCTAGAAACGTTACCTCTAGGCCACCATCAACGGCCACGAAAATTAAAGGAAATTATCAATTATAAATACCAGTATAGAGGGTGTCCCAATAAAATGTATACACTCTTTAAATGATCTCAACTTGGTACATGAATACACTATGCCACGTTCTCAAGAGATGTTCAGGAATAAATAATGGCACTTCCAGCAGGATGGAGCACTTCCCCACTATCATCATGACGTAAGAGCATATCTCGATAGTCACCTGCGAAACAGATTTTTCTCTTGGGGGGGGGGCATGTTAAACGCAGGGTTCACACCACAAAACGAGCTGCAATGAACGAGTTGAAAGCAACCATTGAAAGAAAATGTGTCAACATACTAATTGAACTGAATAGGAACGTTGCGATTCAATCAGTGAGCGTTGTCAGCTGTTCATGCATCACAATGGCCAATAAATTGAACACTTTCGATAATTAGCTTGTTTCTATTTGTTCACAGCATTTTGATGCATGAAACTTTTCTTTTCTTATAATAAATGTTGGTTTTATGGTCATTTAAAGAGTGTATACATTTTATTTGAACACTATATATATATATATATATATATATATATATATATATAGAGAGAGAGAGAGAGAGAGAGAGAGAGAGAGATAATCCGTGTTTTGCAGAGAATCGGGCATGTTTTTAAATTCGGATAATTTTGTTTAGATACTATAGCAGAACATTAACAAAAACAAATAGGTTTGTTTTTATATATAGGTTCACTCCTTTTTAAATCTTCTCTCTCTTTTTTAAACTTTTATTTTTGATTTTTATGGTGGGAGTCGAGAAAGGAATGTTAACCTGATGTTATTCAGTAACTTTGCAGGCACATTAAGATAACTTAAGTTTGTTACCTGCGTTGGCATTTAGACTAGAAAGCAGGATCTCAGAGTCAAAAGGTATAAGGTGGGACACAGATTCTGGCTTCTATGGTTTCCAAAAATTCTGACTCTGACTCCTAATGTTAACGTCTTCCAATATTTATACTGTCTGTTAAATCTTCAGAGATTAAAAAGATCATCATGCATAACACGTTTATCTCCGTGCTTCTCTGACGTCATCCCCCATCTGTGCACACGTTCTTCTTTTTGTAATCTTTCCTTCTTTCTTGCCGTGACGTCAGCTTGCATCCGGCTCGGTTATTTGCATATAGCTGCCATACGCGCGTCCGCACCGTTACAGAATTCTTGCAAACTTCTTCCCCAACTCCGACTCCTTCTCAAACCTCTAACTCAGACTCTGCAACCCTGTTTGCTCACGCATGTGTTTATTTATTTATTTATTTTTTTTTTTAAATTGTTTAATTTTTTATATATATATATATTAAACTGATAAGTGAGAATCTGCCATTTTGTTGTAGGCACCATGCAGAAAAATGTTCACTTTCCTTTTCTTTGACCGTTTCATTTCTTTGTTGTTGTTTTTTTTTTTAAAGGCACCAGAAAAGAAAAGAACAGAAAAGAAAAAAAATAAACGGATATAAGTTGATAACATCTACATATGGCGATCAAAGAGGAACATAATATATCAAAAGTGACACCACATGATTTATGCCGAAAAAAATATGTATTGATAGCAACAACAACAACAACAAAAAAAAAAAAGAAAAAAAAAAGGAAAAAGAAAAATCAATAAACCTATTCTTTGGTCTTTAAGGAAGTTTCAGTTTTCAAGACATTAAAAACAAAACTAACAAACTAACTCACCAAAATATTTTTGGTCTCCATAGACGATGGATAACTTTCTGAAAGTGTGCTTATGCTATGAGGAGCTTATATTGGATTTAGGGTTAGGGTTATATAGGTTTAGGGTTAAGGTTAGAGTTAGTGTTATATAGGCTTAAGAGGTGAACACGTGCAATTTATAACTTTACACCTTCATAACCAACACTGCTTAAGTCTAGTAGCAAGGAGAAATCCAAGATCACGAGAAGACATGTCTCTATTTACTTGCTTCCCCACAAGGTCAGAGTTAGTCACAAAGTCTGGTTTTAATGTGGGTAAAATCCGTTTTCCCAAAAAGGAGGCACTCTGGATTGGAACTAGAATAAAGATCGTCTCAGTCTAGCAGGATTTCTAGTTCACTGACAGAGGACAAAAAAAAGACGAAGTTTAACATCAGTGTCACAGAGCGCGGATGCATGGATACAAATACATATGAAATGCAAAATGACGTCACCGTAAGGAAAAAGAAAATGACTATAAAAAAGAATGTGTGCACAGACCGCAGCATGTTCAAGAGTATGTTCGAAATGACGTTCGAGAGGACAGAGGTCAGAGAGAAGGAGCACGATCACGTTTTATTCAGGAAAGTACCCGGAAATAAATGTCATTGTTAAAATTAAAAAATAAAAAGAATCAATGTATTACTTGTCCGATGTTCCTTGCGACGTACTCTGCTACAATGTGTTGGGTCTAGGGTGTCTACATGGTAATGCATATGTAAACGTTTGTAAAACAAAATAACAGATGGTACATTTTGACTCTAGTTCAGTTTCTCATTTTATTAAATGAGGGAATGACATGAGAATTTATTCAGTGCTGAAGTCCCAATTTGAAAAGAAGGGGTCAGGAAGCATGGGATCATTTTTAGTTTCCATCATTCCAAGGTTCACTCTAACCTCGAGTACTTAAAAAAACCATGGCTTCCGTTTAATCCGAAGAGACAATGGATAATCCCTTCAAGCGTAGTTATGCATTTAATTGTAAAGCAAGGGTTGCGCAATCCTCAACCACATCTTTCCTGCATTGGCCTTGTTCGAAATGATGACTGGAAACCATGCCAAGATAAGCGGAGAGCACATGCAGCATCTGGTATTCCCAAATGGTTACCCATTTAATACTGATCAAAAAATGCTGACTAAAACCAATACTAGCGACCTATCACTGG
>NC_136500.1:72448721-72453721 GCF_053919585.1 Euprymna scolopes | reverse complement strand
ACCCAAGTAGTGAACTGTTCATTTATTTGAATTAATATCGGATCTGCACAGTTTGGCCAGTTTTGACATTGTGTGCTACTCCCTCTTACTACCACATGGAAGGTATATAACGGCTGTGTTAGGAGTGTGATGCTGTATGGCGGTTAGGGCTGGACAGCAAGCCAGTTCTTATTCACCCACCTTCTGATAGAGCAATGATCAGACTGCTATGCCGAGTCAACTCAAACCAGACCCATCATATCAGCTCGGATATCCTGTTGACAGGGATGGATATACTTACGCTTGATGAATTCCTGGCAATTAATTACATTGGTTTGGCCATGTTGGGAGAAGGAAAATGCAAAGACCGTGGAATTTGAACAGAATGAATCTTCAAGAGTGCCAATCTTGAAGGATAATGTCAGGTCCCTAATCAAGGGAAATGGTGATAATATAGAGGAGGAGGAGGAGGAGGAGGAGAAGAAGAAGAAGAAGAAGAAGAAGAAGAAGAAGGAGGAGGAGGAGGAGGAGGAGGAGGAGGAGGAGCATGTTTTGTAGATATTTCGTATTTCTACTGTGCTCCAATTCATTTCTTTCAGAGTGTTGTCTAATATTGTATATTCAAAATAACGTATCAACAACAGATATGCATAACAAAAAGAAACGCTGCGATTAGAATACCTTATTTTTATTACTTGAAGAAGAGGTTTTACCACCGTTATCATCATTACCATTGCTTTAACATCTGTTTTACATGCTGACATGAGTTGGACGGATTTTAGAAATCGACTTCCAAACTAACCTATCGCTGGCCAGGTTTTTATTTATCCTTCTTCCTCTCAAGTCCATTCTTATCACTTACTCCCATGTTTTCCTCCCTTTCTGTGAACTGAACCTGCTACTCTAACTGTTCTACATCCACTAACTCAAGAATTCTCATCTACCGTTTTTAACATGGCCATACCATCAAAGTCTCCTGTTCTGCACACATTTCACTATACTGTTTAGAATTAATTTTTCTCTGAAGTCATCAAGTCTGAATCTGTATTTAACACCCACATTACACACACCCCACGTATCATTCTCATATCATTTCTCTCCATGCAGCAGCTCTCATTTAATCCCACCGACTGGATTTCACTTCACATTGCATATACATGCCTGATAAACCTTTTCCTTGATCAACAGTGCTTGCCATACCTAAAACTGAAGAAATAGTACCCGACTGCTTTTTTTGCTACACACACAACATTATAAGGCGAGGAGTGGTGATCTCCCCTATATCTCGGTATAGCAACAAATGAAAAAGGAAGCTTTCATGTCGCTCCCGACTGTGGTCGATCCATTCATTTAGTATTAGCCACAATTTATTTGAAAAATTACTTAGTTTGACTCAGACAGCTACTATGTATAAAACATTTTTTTAATAATCACCTTAAAATAAAAATCAGAAAGGGGGATAATTCAATCTAAATTTAAAGAATATAATAGTTGTCTACCTTTAAGTTTTTTTTTTTTTTTAAATGTATAAAAAACTGAAAACTCTATTGAATCCTGGGCAATGCCAGTTAAGTACAGTTTGTATTTTATGCACATACCTTTGTTGTAATAGGACTAATTTAGTTTTCACAAGAGGCAAAGAAAATTTATCGGTTATTTGAGGCATTTATAACGATAAAAACCTGCATTTCATGAATAAATGCTTATCAGGCAGGTAAGGTATCTTTTTGCGGATCAAGATGAGGATAAATTTTGAGATGAATATAGATATCGGAGTAAATATTTCTCTTTTTTTTTTATTTATCCATGAAGGATTAAATTGATTTCACGGACACCTGGTTAGCTCTCGAATGTTTCCACATGCAAACGTATAATGTATTTACAGGTGTACCGTTTTTGGTATAGTTATTTGATAAACATTTTTCTTGATGCATGTAAATTCCTTACCTATGAAAACTTTGGCGCGTTAGTACACGCATGCGTGCGTGTGTATGTGTGGGTGTTTATTGCAGGTCACCTTGCAAGTTGTGGATATAATGGCATTAGTAAAATGTTCAAAACATTTTTTTTTCTTGCTTTTGGCATGTCTACCATTTTGGGGTTATTTTATACTAATTCCTTTAAAAAAAATTTTTTTTAATTCAGTTGAACGAGGTTTTTATAGATACTAGGTGTACTCTTGACCCGTTGAGTCACCTTGCAAGTCTTGGATATAACAGCATTAGTAAAATGGCCAGAACATTTTTTTAGAGGGAAGGAGGAAGAGCCTCAGTTCCACAGGTCAAAGTCTCCTACATATCAAGTTTCAAGCTTGGAGGACAGAAATTGACAGAGTAGTTAGGTAGAGGCCGTTCCGCCCCCAGACAGACAAACAGACAAACAAGATATATATATGTGTGTGTGTGTGTGTGTGTGTGTGTGTGTGTGTGTGTGTGTGTGTGTGTGTGTGTGTGTCTAAATAAGCTTTGAGTAAAGAAGTTTACAAATAAAGAATGCAGTTTAAATTCCCGGAAAATAAATAAATAAATTTAACCTATCACAAATTTAACACCTACATAATCCGACTTCTAAAAAGTTTATAGTTACAAAAAAAAGAATTCAACTATATAAGGATGAAATAAATAAATAAGTAAATAAGAATAAGCTTTAACTAAAATTGTTAATTAGAAATATGACTTGCATAAGCTGACTTCTCAAAAGTCTACAATTACAAAAGAGAATTCAACTATATAAAGAAGTAAAAAAAAAACGAAAACCTTAACTAAAATTTTTTTAAATAGAAAACGGTGATCTTTAGCTGCCTAACTGTTTCGGAAAATTAAAACATATATATAGATCAAACATACCCATTCCTGTGTCTACCAGATCAAAGTGTAGTATCTGTTCCGGCAGATACTGCACTTAAGATAATTTGTACCAGTCAATGGAGGGGAAACCCTCTATACTGGGACAATTATTATTTTTGGTAACCAGAGTGACCCCTTTTAGGGGAGCTGGTTTTTACCTCACATTAAAAACGGCCTTGTGCCTAATTTGCTCAGTGGGGAAGCAAATAAATACCATCTGTTCTTCAGATGCTGCACTTCTATTTCTTGTTCTCTTTCGGTGGAGGAGAAATGCTTCACGACTGAGACAATTTTTATTTTTGTACCTTTTCTCCACGTTAAAAAACGACCCTGGTGTCTAACTCTGTCCCGTGGGGAGGCATAGTAAATAGGTACATCTTCTATCATTATATGTAATCTGAGGTGCCCGGAAAACTACCCCGGGGAAACTCGTCTCCGGAAAACTCGTACCCGGAAAATCCCACCCCCCTTTGCTAGGTAGGAAAACTGGTTCTTTATTGAATAAATATCGATGGAAAACACATTTTATTACCGTTCTTGAAGGAGATATTGTTTTTACAAGAGACTATGCACCCCCATAATATTTAAAAAAAATATTTTTAAATTTTACTTTAAAAAAATAAACTCGATCACGGAGTCAAGATACGAAAAAAATTTATTAAAAAATGCTCTAGTTTTAACACTTTTTGTGTCATTACGAAACAAAATTGACTGGGTTCAAAAACAGCCTACAGAAAATTGACTCTGATTTATGAAAGTATGGTAGGTTATTAAAAGGAAGGGTTGTAAAGTTGGGTTGAATTTGGGAGTATCAAAACCAAAGCAAAATATGATGAAAGTAAAAATAAAATAGATAAACCCCATAATTTATTATACCATACCTGTTTACACTGAAACACATATCACAATATTCTGTGGATCTATATTAAAACTTGTTAAACTTACCAAAGTATTCTTATGTATATCTATATCAAAAACACTTGTAAATGTTTCTTTTTAATTTTTAAATATTTTATTCCCATACATTGTGGACCAGGCGCGAACACAGGCCCCACAATTTTAATGAACTACCGTTCTGCCAGATCAAACATACCCATTCCTGTGTCTCGATACATCTTCTATCATTATAGGTAATAAGTTTTTAAAAATAGTCAAAAATATAGGAGCCTATTCGTGACCGGATACACACACAGACATTCAGCTTTATATCATATATATATATATATATATATATATATATATATATATATATATATATATATATATATATATATATATATATAATTCTCTCTCTCTCTATATATATATATATAGTTCTCTCTCTCTCTCTCTCTATATATATATATATAGTTCTCTCTCTCTATATATATATATATATAATTTTCTCTCCCTCTCTCTTTATATATATATATATAATTTTTTTTCTCTCTCTCTTTATATATATATATAATTCTCTCTCTCTCTCTATATATATATATATATAATTCTCTCTCTCTCTCTATATATATATATATATATACTTCTCTCTCTCTTTATATATATATATATATATAACTCTCTCTCTCTCTATATATATATATATAACTCTCTCTCTCTCTCTATATATATATATATATAACTCTCTCTCTCTCTCTATATATATATATAACTCTCTCTCTCTATATATATATATATAACTCTCTCTCTATATATATATATATATAACTCTCTCTCTCTCTCTCTATATATATATATATATAACTCTCTCTCTCTCTATATATATATATATATATATAACTCTCTCTCTCTCTCTCTCTATATATATATATATATATATATATATATATATATAATTCTCTTTCACTCTCTCTCTCTATATATATATACAGTTGTGCGCAAAAATACTCGATCCCTGTCTAAATTTTCTTGTTTCGTTGAATCTATACTTCAAAAATCTTCATAACGCCTTTTAACGGCTAATTATGAATAAATTGTATATTTTTCAACAATAAATGAGGAAAAGTAATTCGAGATTAATAATATATATCAATTTATTTACAAAAAATATAAATATGGATGTTGCAAAAATATTCGACCCCTTTAATTTAAAGTTTAAATAAAAGCGTCATTAAGTTTATCATTTTAGTCTAACCTTGTATTTATTTCCTATAAATAATATTTATGACTCTACTGAAT
>NC_136500.1:72376221-72443721 GCF_053919585.1 Euprymna scolopes | reverse complement strand
GATAACCTTAAGTGGGAGGAGTTTAAAATCTATCTTTAAAAAAAGGTTTCTTTTTAAAGATTTTCAAGTGATCTTAAATTTTTGATCTGGCGTGTGTTTTTATATATATATATATATATATATGTATATATATATATATATATACACACACACACATATATATATATATACACACACACACACACACACACACACATATATATATGACTACTTCATTTAATCACATAAATTAATATATGAAGATATAATTTTATGCGTAAATTTTCAGTATTTACTTCAATAGTGCTCAATACATAGGTAGAGCTAGGTAGTAAGTTATAAGAATGAAATGCAGAATATTCTGTGTAGCTTAATTGCCATATATATTTCCATAACTTACTATATATAAGATAAGGTATTCAAAGAAGGGTGCAAAAAATTTGATAAAAAGCACGTTAAGCATGCAATATTAAAACATGCTCTTGGAAAACAGGATGAATCCAGAGTCTCTGCCAACTTTCAACAGGAACTGAAATGTACAATCTGTGACAGATTTCTTCTGTCTAAAGCTTGCTTGGCGAACCGTGTGAAGTCACAATATATTAGACAAGATCAACAGTTTTATGAGGATGTGCTGCCACCCAGACCACCCAAGTATTGCTGTAATGTTAATGGATTGGTCTGTAAATCAGTAAGCGGTTTGACAAGACACTCAAAAGTGCACCATTAAGTCCTTTTACTCCACAAGCACTACCAAATAATGGTAAGTTCCTCCTGCCACATTTGTAACAATTATGCAAGATTAAAGCCAGGCTGAACAGATATCTACGTACACATGGATGCTCGACATCAATTTGAAGAAATGGCAAGCTTCTGACAAGAAGTGACAATCATTACATACACACACACATACATATATATATTATTTATATATATATATATATATATATATATATATATATATTCAAGTGCACTGTTAAAATTACATACATTGCAAAAGGTATATTTATATTTGACAAATTCTTTGTACTAAAAAGGAATAATCTATCGACCAATATTCTAACACTTAGATAGTTCCTGAAAGTGCACAATATTCCCTTTCTTCCTGCATCCTGTGTTATTTAACAAAAGACATCATTATTCATCCATCTGATATACAGAAGGCAGACATCGGTAAGATGGACGCTTTGTGCGTATTGGGTGATATGACCAAACTCAATCTATTTTTAACAGCTTAACCACTCAGCCAGAATAATTAATGTTTTGGAAATGTTCGGAATTAGATTTCCTTTTGGGATATTCTTTATTGATTTCGTTATGGTGGACGACGTGTTGGAATTGGATGGAAAGAAGAGTTCTTTGAAAGAAAAAAAAAAAGTCAGTCAGAGGAAGACAAGAACGGATTTTATAAGATACGTCCAGTCAGTCTAACGCAGTGTTTCCCAACCTACGGTACCGCGGCACATTAATGTGCTGTGGAATGATTACTGGTGTGCTGCAAAGAGGTTATAGGTGAAGGTTACAAATTGCTTTTGATAAAAAAAAAGTTTTTATATTGTTATAACCGGAATTGTTTTTATTAATAAATACTAACTCACACATTATTACTCATGTGATATGAATGTCTAAACAATAAAAGAAGAGAAAATAAAATGTTATATAAATCGTTCGTTTAAATTATTAGATATTTTAAATTTTCCGATTAATAATAAACATTCGTATAGTTTTGCTTTATATCATTAATCTCGTTTACAACATTGACAGATTATTTGTATTTCTTATCTGATATTTAGTAGTTGTAAATTAAGGTTTTAATTGAGAAAATTTAATAAATCATCATTAAATCCGATAAAAATTCTTTTTGATTTATTATTTGGTTCAATGTTAAATTCAATTCATCCTTAATTATGGACAACTTTCGAAAACGAAAAGGGGATGATGACAATAATCTATCAGGTTGACAAGAAAGTTATAGCAGTTTTTTACTTTTAAATTCAGATGAACATATCTCGGCTCAGATAAAAATTTATTGATCGAAATTAGCACCATCAGAATGAACACACTTTTGCCAACGCAAAACAAGTGTATTTATGACAGTAACGTAAATATATCTTGCATTCTGGTGGCGATGAAGGCGTTTTTAATATTGCTTAGGTTTTTGAAGCATTTCTCATGGAGAAAGTTTTCAAGACGCTTGAAAAAGTGGTAGTCGATAGGTGAGATGTCTGGAGGGTATGGCAGATTATGCAAAGTTTTGTAGCTCAATTTGTTCAACTTTTGCAGGGTTGGTTTAGCAACATATGGTCGGATATTGTCGTGGAGGAGAATTGGGCCTTTTCTGTTGACTAATGCTGAGTGTTGTTGTCAAAGTTTCGGATGCATTTCATTCATTTGTTGACAGTACTTCACTGCCGTAATGATTTCGCCTACATTCAAAAAACTGTAATGGATGAGACTAGCCGCAGATTCAAACAGTTAACATGACCTTCTTTTACTGTAAATCTGGCTTCAGGAGCTTCATTGGCATCTAACCACTGAGCTGAGCATCGCCGGTTGTCGTAAAGAACCTACTTTACATCACAAGTCACAATCTGGTCAAGAAACGGGGCGTTCTTGTTGCATAAAAGAAGGGAAGATGACACTTTATAATGACATTTCTTTTGGTTGTCATTCAATTCGTGAGGCACCCATTTATCAAGTTTTTTTGTCTTTCCAATCTCTCTCAAGTGATTGGAAATCGTTGTATACATTATGGCTGATTCAGATGCAAGTTCTCAAACAGTTGTGCATGAATTGGCTTCGATTAAGGCTCTTAATTGATTGTTGTCAACATCCCATGGCTGACTATGCTCATTATCTTCAAGACTCTCGTCATTACCATGAAATTTCTTAAACCACCATTGTGCTGTGCGTTCAGTAGTAGTTCCTGGGCCAAACGCTTCGTTGATATCGAGAGCTGAATTTTGCAGCTTTTTTGAAATGAAATAAGAAAATTGTGCGAATTTGCTTTTTTTTCCATCTTTTATTCAACGTTTTGAAAAGAATACATAATTTTTTTTAATTACATTTTCACCCCAACCAAGGCGCATTGCCACTTTGGTGTAGGGGGCTACTATCAGGGGCAGCAACTACTGAGGCACTATGTTGGGATTTGGGCAGCAAGATGTCGGTTCACATTGCACTTGAACTTCTGCATGTCAGTACAGTTAGGGAAGCAGGAACCTGGAATGGAATTCCAGAGTCTAGCGGTTCTGGGGAAGAAACTACTGGAGTAGAAAGATCTTTTACATCTAGGGATCTCTACTGTGTATGTGGGGGTGGGATTTAGCTGCCTGTCGGGTTTGTTGAGGGTGTCTACATCGTGGGGGTACAAGTGTCTGCAGTTCGTCAGAGCATTCACCATTAAAATAATGAAATAAAATAATAAAATAATAATTGTTTTAAACGATTAGATAGATCGACAAACGCTCTATAAAATGATATATAAAGTAAAGGTATTATAATGAACATTTATTAATTTATTTATTGCGGACTATTATCCTCATCTTTATTAGTTGTTTCACGACGTTTCGGCCAACTATTCGTTTGGCCTTCGTCAGGTGGTTCCTATCCCGTCGCAGTTACCATCTAACGAAGGCCAGAGGAATAGTTGGCCGAAACGTCGTGAAACAACAACTAATAAAGATGAGGATAATAATCTGCAATAAATAAATTAATAAATAATATTCATCTCAATAATGAATTTCAATTAAAAAAATATATATAACGTAAACTTATTTAAAAATACATCATTTGAAATCAAAATTTAAAATTCCACAAGAACTTTCTTCTCAACCTAATATTATTTTTAAAAAATCCGTATTCCTGGCTGATTGTTTCTTTGTCTATAATGACGTCATAACGTAAATTTATTTAAAAATACATCATTTGAAAAGACGACATAATTGTTTTAAAACGATTGTAATCTAAACGATTCGGTAGAGCAAAAAACGCTATTTAAAATAATATATAAAGTAAAGGTATTATAATGAAAATTTATTTGAAAATACATCTTTGATATCAAAATTAAAAATTCTGCAAGAACTTTCTTCTCAACCTAATATTATAAAAAAAATCCGTATTCCTCGCTGAATGTTTCTTTGTCTATAATGACGTCATAGCATATATACTATATATGTGTTATGACGTCATGTATGACGTCATGGGGGGAGCAAAAACTGAAAGTAGATTCCCTGGGCAACGTCCGGCAGCCTACTAGTAATTCTATAATTTTATTTAAAAAAACAAAAGTTCGCCAGTTGTATAGTGATGATTACTTGAAATTTAGATTCTACATTCCTGCTCCATTTCTACATGAAATTGAAATGAATGGCTCTCGTCTTCAGGAGGCTTCAAGTTTTGACAAGCTTCTGGGCTTGACCATTACTCCTGATCTTAAATGGAACACGTACATCAAATCTGTTGCCAGGGCCGCTGGAAAAATGGTGGGATCTTTCTATTGATCCGGTAGATATCTCACTGCTGATGCAATTCTCTATCTATATAAGAGCCAGGTACGTCCAAGGATGGAATACTGTTGCCACATCTGGGCAGGAGCTGCTAGAAAGAACTTGTCCTGCCTTGATAGAGTCCAAAATAGACGGCGTAGCCTCGTAGGTGGCGTCCTTTTCTCTTCAAGGCTTCGGGTTTTTTTAACTTGTAAAAAACGGGCACCTGTTTTTTTTCTCATTTTACTATGTGCGTCAAGGCTTTGGTTTTTTTTCACACACACCTACAAACACCCGGGCAACGCCAGGTACCCCTCGCTAGTCTATATATATAAAAGCGAAAATGTATGCATGTATGTGTGTGTGTTTGCTAAAAACTTTCGATAGACAGAACAAAAATTCACAAATTTGATCTCATATGAAAGCCCCATCCTTCGCCCGACAAATATCGAAAAATTGGCCAAAAACGTTAATATTTTCACCTTGAAATCAGCACTATTCTACAGGGGAGGGTCAGCAAAAACCGTCCTTGCATGACAAATTTGCTTCTACGCATGCGTCATACGACGTCGTAACCTGATTTAGTTTAAAGATTAAAAAAAATTATCTAATTTCGTGTACATCGTGTTAGGTCAGTTGGTTAGAGCGCTGGGTCATTATCTAACGGTTTTGGGTTCGGATCGTGGTGTGAGATTTTTTTTTTTTTCGATTTTTTAAATTTTAATATTGAAACAGGGTTATTTAAGCCATTTTTCACGTAACGTTCGTTTTTCTGTTTTTTTTTTTTTTATTTCGCTTATTCTTAGGTTTTCATTAACACTCCCCCCCCCCATCCCGGACCGACCTCACACACCCAAAAACACCCGGGCAACGCCGGGTACCCACCGATTTTTTTAAATTTTAATATTGAAACAGGCTTATTTAAGCCATTTTTCACGTGTTTTTTTTTGGTGGGGGTGGGGGGGTATTTTTCAGATTTTTTAAAGAAGTTTTAACGTTCGTTTTTCTGTTTTCTTTTTTGTTTTTCCGATTTTAAATTTAACATCGTTCGTTTGCCTTACGTTAGTTTTTTTGTGTTTTTTTTTCGATTTTTTTAAGTTTAGTTTATTTAATATTTAAAAATATTTACTTCGCTTATTCTTATGTTTTGATTACCCCCCCCACACACACACACACCGCCCGGGTACCCCCCCCCCCCCCGCTTTATTTTAACGTTCGTTTTTCTGTTTTCTTTTTTTAGTTTAGTTTTTTTCACTTCGCTTATTCTTATGTTTTGATTAACACCCCCCCCCCATCCTAGCACAAGCATACACACCTTCAAAACACTCGGGCAACGCCGGGTACCCCCCCCCCTCCCTGCTAGTTTAATATAAAAGTTAACAGAGATAAAATCCACGATGGCCTTTCAATAACGATAGGTGATGCTCACTGTGATTTCTGTGCTGCTGATTTTGATTTGTGCCTGCTAATCTGTTGCGACAACCCCCCTCCCTCCTCCAAAAAAGCTCTGCGGGAAGAGGAATTCCTCCCTGGTTGAGAATTACTGAGATAAGGTATCTAGCTAGTTAGTTTAAACAGCTAAACACCTAACCACGTAAGACATCTAACCACTTAATTAAAACAGTTAGACACTTAACCATGTAAGGCATCTAACTAGTTAGTTTAAACAGCTAAACACGTAACCATGCAAGGCACCTACCCACGTAGTTGATACCTAAACACTTAATACCTCTAATTAGTCATTCAGATAACTAAACACATGAGCTGAATTGCGTAAAATCATTAAAAAAAAAACAACAACAACAACAAAAAAACCAAAAAAACAAACAATAAACTAAGTTATAAATTATTCATTTTTATTTCGCTTTCATACCGAAATTCAATTACATTGATCAGACAAAAAAGTTAAATCTCCAATCCAACATGGGTTACAGAATAATTTCGTTATGGTCTACTGAAAAATGAACATGTCCAGAAAATCATTAGGCTTTTATGTCGATAATCAGCAATAAAGTAAAAAGAATTGATTAAATTAACAGCCAGTAACTAAAGTTTAAGACCGCTGCCAAAAATAAAGTAAAAAAAAAAAAAAAAAAAATCAGATTTCTTTAGCAAAAATCCGAGCCGCTTGTTTTTTGTACAACCGTCGGTTCCAAATTTAAATATTGGATTTATTTTTAGACCAACCAACAAAAACATGTAAGAAAGTCAGGCTTACGAAGCATGGAAAATAGAAAGAATTTCCCTGGAGATTCTTTCCCAGCATAAAGTCAAAAACTCTAAAGGACCAAAATAAGCTGCTGAATTACAAGACCCCCGTCACTGACCAAAGATCGACATACTATGGATAATTCTAGTATAAAGTGAGTTAAACCTAATTTTATCTATATATCTAGTATTGCTACCACATATATAGCTATATCTATATAATTATAAAACATTGTGAACCTTGCTTGCTTGCATCTTGTCTTCCAGGATCAGGATGAGACCTGAATATATATATATATATATATATATATATATATATATATATATATATATATATATATATATATAATTTTTATTTTATTGAATGATGAATTTTAAAAGGGCGTCGCCCTTTTAAAATTCATCATTCAATAAAATAAAAAGCTATAGCAAACATCTAAATGACTACTTTAAATACAGTTCCTGATTTCAAAAAAAGAAAAACCAAAAGATTCATCTGCCTTACTTTTAATGCTAGGTTTATTTTTGGTGTCTTTTCAATTCAATAGAAATCCTCCTAAATTTGCTGATGAGGAGACCGTGCTTACCAAAAAAACTATGTATAATTATTCTACGTGACTTCATGTATACCACAAATAAAAAGACGGATTTCCGAAACGATCGTACAGATAATTGACTTTGTTGTTGTTCCTTCTTATGAAACTGATTTTTAATTTAATTAAATTTTGATTTTTAAATTTTAAAAATTTTAAAACTTTTAAATTATAAATCACATTACTTAATATTGAATTAGCTCTAGGACATTTAACTATCGAGCTTATTATATATCTAAATTACAACGAGCATTTCCTGTATTTTAATTAAACTAGTAATTTCACTATTACATTAAAATACACTTAGCTCTTTAGACTATTATTCTAATCTCCTTTAAATTTATATATATATATATATATATATATATATAAGTCACTTTGTGTGTGTAAGTTCCTTCCTTATAGGTTCCGAAACGGCTGAGCGTATCTTTTGCAAAATTCACACAAAGCTAATTTATATGTCTGGCAGTATTGTTAGATATGTTTTGTATAGAAATTCATCTGATAAGTATCGAAAATCGAAAACATCTGATCCTAAACATAGTCTTTCTTTCTTATAGATAAAAAAGAATTTTTACAGGGAGAATATTTTAGGTTTAATCGGCAAGGGAGATAATAAAATCTCGACAAATAATTTCTTCTTGGAAAAAAAAATAGACTTGTCGACATCTTGATATATAGCTCAGTGGTAGAGCATTCGACTACAGATCGAATGATCGCATGTTCAAACCCAGGTGTACCTGACCATTTTATTTTAATTTTTTTCTTATTAATGAATTAATTTACGATAAAAGGAGATTTACGATTTATATTCATTTCTTTTTTTGTATATTTTAAAACTAAACATTTCTCAGAAGTGAGCTGCCGGGGCATTCGTTGGCAAGCCCAAATATCAGCTGACGTGATATTGTTAACAAACACAGACGGAATTTGATGAACAACATTAACATTATTATTTATCTTAATTTTTTTCTTCGTTTTTTTTTTTTTTGCAAATTAGTCAACTGGGCAAATTATTCCTCCTAATATATAGAGGATTCAATGGAGGATTGATTCTATAATAACACATACTCATTATGCATAAATTAAAATATCATGTTTAAGCGTATTGTACGAACGAAGAACGCCAGGCGTCCAGCTAATATATATATATATATATATATATATATATATATATATATATATATATATATATATATATATATATATATATATATATATATATGCCTGCTTGAATCTTGTATTCGATGATTGGGTGATTCTATCGTTTAAAAAGTGAATGACAGCCGGTCAATTTATATATATACTAGCAAAAGTACCCGTCGTTGACTGGGTTCAAAAACAGCCTCAGATAAGATGTTTACAAAGAGAAGTCACTCCTAAATATTGTTCTGATATAATACGGATTACATATTCTATGAATATTTTCAGGCAAAACCCTCCATATGAGGAGACAGTTTGTGGTAGGTTTTGGGGTGGTGCCTCAAATTGGAAAAGATACACCTGAAAAAGATTAGAGAAAGTTACACCGGCCGAAACGTTAAAAAAAGAATAGTAATCTCAATAATGCCATTTCGTTTTAGCTTGGTCAGGAGAGGCGGTTGGTTGGTTGTTTTTATTTTATGACATATCAACACTTTTCAGGTTATTTAATGCCGAATCCAGTTATTTTGAAGAAAAATTTTTAATAGAATATATTTGGAGTTTTTTTTTTCAAGCCAGTTTCTATTTAACTCATAGTTGGGATCCTAACAGTACCACCACTCTGGGTCGGAGTGGACCTGGGAGCAATGACAATTAAAAGGTGGCTCCACACTCCCCCAAAGCCCACAAGCTGAGGCCTCACTATCGGATATAGTTATACTTTAAGGTCATATCCAGGACGCGGGAGAGGTGGAGGGGCAGTGTTATTATGTACTAATTTGAAAAGAATATCATATGAAGGAGAGTTGTCCGGTTGTTTTTATTTTATGGCATATCAACCCTTTGTCCGTGTGTATGTCCATCTAGAGAATAATGGGCGGAAAAGAAAGAGGGGTTTAGGCAGGAAGGAAGAGAGAGAAGTAGCGAGATAGAAGTTTTAAAAGAAATATCATATACTTGCTCCAGGCAATGCAGGTAGTCTATCATATCGTATATTATATGTGTTTGTATATCCAGCTAAAAGTCAAAAACTACGAAACAACGATCCACAAAGTTGGTATATTCTTGATGAGCACAGTACTAGATGAATGATATCTAAAATTTAGAAAAAAAATGATTCATTTTCTGCGAGTCAATTAGGAAGAGTTTTTGTCAGGCAGGATCATTTTTTCAGTCATATGTGCAAATTTGAAAAGAAAATGTCGACTCATTATTCAAGGAATCTGTTATATAAAGGCGAGTTATACATGTATGTGTGTGTCCAACTAGAGAGGAATGGGGTGGGCAGAGGAGAAAGAGGGGGATTGGGGAGAGAAAAACAGAGACGGATAGAGAGTTAGAGAGATAGAAGTGTTAATAGAAATATGTTACAAGCCCTGCTAGTCTATTATATAAAGATCAAATGTCTGTCTGTTTGTCCCATTAAAACTTGAAAATCACACAACAAACACCCACAAAGTTGTTGTTTGTTTTTTTGTGTGTTTGGCATAATCCAGGTGTATAATATCAAAAATAAAATGATTCATTATTTGGAAGTCAAATAGACATTTATATCATTTAATGTTGTCATGAAAAGGGAAGTAATTGCATTCAAAAAATTATTTCCCTTATGCCAACTCAAATTTTGTGTGTGCCTATGTGTCTGGAGAGAGGAATAGACTTGCAAAAAAAAGGGGATGTGGAGGAGAAGAGCAAAACACGTGAGAGAGAGAGGGATAGAAGTTGTGTTACACTTTTGTCCCGGGCAATGTCAGGTAGTCCTGTTTGTAATAAATAAATTTAACAACTATTAACTCAGTATGTAAGTCGCGTAGTTGTGAGGAAAAAAAAAAAAAACAGACGCGTACAATTGTCTTTTAATTTTATTAATATGGAGATAATCTCTCAAACAATTTGTTTCGCGCTTTTAATTTTTGCCGCTCAAATTTTGGCTGATAAATCTAATCAAGTATTTTATTTTCATTTAAAAAAATATTGAATTTCAAGTGTTATCAAGTCTGCAAGATAATGTCTTCTTTCTTTGCTTTAGTTTTAGATTTTTTTTTTTTTTTTTTTGGCTTTGGAAATATAAAAAAAAAAAAAAAGAAGAAAAATCTTTGTTCATTCCCTCGAGCAAAAGAAAGTTTTGTTCTCTTCAAGAAAAAAAAAAAAAAAAAAGGAAAAGAACTCAACACTGCTTTGCGCCCCTCTCTAGCAGAAACTCACTTATTCGATTATTAAGTCACTCGTGTAGAGAACGAAAGTTTTAAATCACTTGCATTCACCAAGTTTAGAAAATCGAACTTCTTGAAACTAAAGAAAGTCAGAAAGAATTCAAGACATCTAGCATTATGATAGAAATATATCATCAACTTATTCATTATTAATGGATATTTGGTATCTATCTAAAACCCAAACAAATACAATTACTCTTATATCTAAAGCCCGAACTATCCTATTATTTCTACATCTAAAGCCAAACTATACAATTACTCCTATATCTAAAGCTCAAACTATGCTATTACGCCTACATCTGAAGTTCAAACTTCACTATGACATCTGAAGTCCAAAATATACTATTAATTCTACAACTTAAGCCTACTACTACTACTACTACTACTACAACTCAGTTTGCAGTACTACTTCGGTCTAATGTACTATGTTCCAAGGCACAATTTGGAGTAACGGGGATAATGTAGTATTTGTTTTGTGAATCATAATACCATGCTCCCATGCATTATCTCCTTTTTTTTTTTATATAGTATCTATTCTGTTGTCATAAAACCATCCTCTTAGATAATACCTCTTTATTTGGGGGGAGGGGTAGTTTCATATCTGTTCTGTTGTCACGAGACTAATTTTGTGTCGTAATTGTCCATTTATGTAAGGGAAGTCTATATTTAAGTTGGTGGTTAGAAAATATTTAGACTAATTTTTTATTTAGATCAACATCAACTTCTATATGTGAAACGCAAACTGTACGATTACTTCTACATCTGAAGCCCAAAAGAGAGCAAAGTGTTTTTGACTAAAGATGAACGGCACTCATTTTTTAATGGCCTTATGTTTAAATCTTTTATTTTACGCAGAAGTTACTTCTTATCAAGGCCCAAAGGTTACTTGAGGTTGAGCGGGTTAATAAATCACTGAGACAACAGTGTAGTGAGTGGTTACTGAGACAACAGTGTAGTGATTGTTAGTGGTGGAAATTGGATATAATTTGATTATTTAATAAGACGATAATTTGTTTACATTGGGATTGAAGATAACCATATTGGAAAGCAGACCAGCAGAACAGAATTCCAATGGTGAGCAGTACAAGGAAAGAAACTTTGTTCATGGAATGTGTTTAGATTTAGGCACAGATAAAGAGCGGGAGAAATTGTTGATAGTAATTGTAGCTAGACGAGTGTTTTTGGTGAAAGTTTAAATGCTAATTTCTAATATTTCAGCAAATAAATATTGCAAAGTGCAGTATCTGTTCTGATACGACACTTCATCTTTTCTTTCCTCAGTTAGTGAAAGAGAGGTTCTTTGAAACTGAAGCAATTTTTACTTTTTGTTCCAATCCTGAGTGACCCTTTTTGAGGAGGTGGATTTTCCTCTTCTACCAGAAGACGGATGAGTAAGGACTGTGTTGCGGTCCAGGCCTAACCGCCATAGAGCATCACACTCCTAACACAGCTGTTATATACCCTCCACTTGGTAAGGAGAGGGATAACTCACAATATCAGAACTAGCCAAACTGTGCAAAGCCGATATTACTTCAAATAAATGAACAGTTCACTACTTGGGTTTCACCAAGCTAGCATTTACTTGATTTTATTATCAATAATTGGTATTGATTCATTTGTGTATGAATAATTCGTTTTTTAATGAACACCAGTCTGCGAGTCTATATAAACTTTATAAACGTTATATGATCATAACAAGAGAATAGATACTATACTACCACTCTCTGGATTGATTATTGAAAGATAATACAGTTAATAGAAGTAATAGTATAGCTTCGGTTTTAGACAGACAGATACCAAATTTCCATCTATTATATAAATCTCACCTGTCTGTCTAAATGTATGTATGTTTGTATGTACGTATGTTTGTGTGTCTACATAAAACTTTCAACAGAGGCGATGGATTTTCACAAGATCGGTATCATTTTGAAGCTTTGGACGACAAATATTGAAAAATTGGCTAAAAACATTAATTCCCTGACCCTCAATTGGCACTTTTCTACAGGGAGGGGTCACTTTTTTTTTTTTGCCGATATTTTCGAAAGTTATCTTCTCTTTTTGATTGTCTAGCCTTAATTTTAAATCTATGTCTAGTTTGGTGATGGGCGCAACAGCAAAAACGTCACGTTTTTTTGTTTCACATTCTTTTCCTCCTTTGTGGTACGGGTTTGAGCCTGCCCGCCTACTACCATTTTTTTTTTTTCTCAACACACCACCAAACATCCCGGTCAAGGCCAGGCACCCAGGCTAGTTAGTAATAAAAGTACAATGATACACTTGTGCTATTGACAGAATAGATAAAGATTTAAAATTAAACAACTTCAAGCTATGAATGAATTTGCGCATGTGCAAAACTAATAGAAATATGTCGACAAGTTGAAATGAACATTTTGCATTTCAAATTGCTGACATATCTCTGTACATGTTATTCATCCATCCAAACAAAGATTTTCCTCATTAAAAATCATCCTTGGTATATGATTACTATTTCCTATTAATTTCAGTGTTATGCGACCAGTATTTTTAGAGTTTATCGGTTAAGTACTTACACACATACAAACATACATACATACATTTGCTGTTTTATTTATATACATGAAGGCAAACAAACAAAACCAGTCTGCACATTTCAGAGTAATCTACAAAGAAAACAGCCTTTCAAAATCTTGGCCATACTTTTTTTCTCTCTGCTTCCCTATCCTTTCCTCCTTCGGTTTTTCTCCACCCTCCTCACACTTACCTTGGTCGTCCACCCCTCACCCTTTTCCAATAAAAGCAAAACAGATCACATAAGAGTCAGATTAACTGTTTTAGGATTAAGCACTTGCTACAGTGGATCCGGCATATTTTAATCCTTAAATCGATAATTCCTCCATCGAATCACAGAAGCTCAATTCCGTTTCAAATGAGAGGAAGGACATTTCTATTATTTCATGCGTGAACATGACAGACATACTTCCTTCCCTTGAACAGATTGTAAAAAGCAACACCAACAACAACAAAACAAAAACATTCAACAAATACAAAAAGAGCCACTTGTCATAATTTTTCTGAATTTTTCTTAGATAATTAATCGGAACTTTTTAGGGCATCAGAATCAAAAAATTTAACCTATTTTCCGATACCAAAAAATGATTATCTTATGTTATTGTTTTGGGTTTTTTGAGAATATGATGATATGCATTATTTGAATTGTTTGGACTACTACTCTCATCTGGGGTGCTATTCTTACAACGGTTCGGCTGATGTAACCTCCGACCTTCTTCAGGTGTATCTTGTCAATGGCTGCTATTGTTCATCTGAAAAGAACAATTTCTTTCCACCATTCACCAGTAACAACTAGTATCAATGTGCACTTGAAAAAGGTCAGAGGTTTGCCAGGAATTCAATGCTGCATCTCTGCTTCTGACGCACGTCCATAACAGGAACTGCTTTCTTAGAGTCTCATATCGTCAATATTTGCAACAGAGAGACGAAATTTTTAGGTCAGGAATGCATAAGTTCAGTCAACATAACAATGCAATTCAATCCACGCTGGCGGAATAAAAAGTGAGGCATCACTGTTGGAAAGACCCTCGTATTCTGATTTTAGACAAAGTATCCTACATTATTTGTTTATAAAAAGTAGTTATCGAATGGTGGTCCCATATACAGGGCGTCCAAAAGTCTTGGACAAGTTTCAAGATTTTATATTTACTGAACTGCGTCAAATAAAAGTGACAAAAGAAAGTGTAAAAGAGTAATAAAACATGCAAGGGAGCTATATGCTCAATCCGTTAAATCCAAAGTAGCTGAGCAGCGGCTTGGTTCCCACCAGTTTTGGCAAATAGCAAACAGGATCCTGAGCAGAAGCGTGCATTCTATCCCAACCATCATCAATGGACCTGAGGTCATCTTGTCAGCATCAGACAAGGCCAAACTATTTGCAAAGGACTTTGCAGCTAATTCTATCCTATGCGATGAAGGTCATCAACTCCTCGTATTTCCTCCTATAACAGACAACACACTATGCAACATACAAATATCTGTGCATGAGGTTGCCAAGCTAATCAAGAACCTTGATTCCAGTAAAGCAAGTGGCCCTGACGGCATTCCAATTATAGTGTTGAAAAAGCTTCAACCAGAACTTGCCCCCATACTAACAAAACTCTTTAAGCGTTGCCTTAAGGAGAAGTGCTTTCCCTCATCCTGGAAAACCTCATCAGTATGCTCTGTATTTAAGAATTCAGGTGATAAGTCATCTCCCTCTCAATACAGACCAATAAGTCTCCTGTGTGTCATGAGTAAGTTGCTGGAATCCATATTAAATAGAGAAGTAGTCAACCACCTCAGCAGAAATAACCTTCTTAGTGACATGCAATATGGTTTCCGTTCTGCTAGATCTACAGCAGATGTGCTAACGGTTATATCTTGTAGGATTAGTGAGTCTCTTGACAAAGGCTTCCTTTCTAGGGCAATTGCTCTTGACATATCAAAGGCCTTCGATAAGGTATGGCATAAGGGCCTACTTCACAAGATTTCCAGCTACGGTATAACTGGAAATGTTTTCTCAATCATTAAATCATTTCTCTCTTATAGGCTCATAAGAGTAGTGGTTGATGGGCAGAAATCAGAAGCCCACAGTATTAATGCTGGAGTCCCTCAGTGGTCCATCCTGGGCCCAACTCTCTTCCTGATATACATCAATGATTTCCCAAAACACATAATTAAATCATTCGTTGACATCTATGCTGATGACATGACTATCTATGGCAACACATCTAAGGCCGTAAATGACAAAGTTCTCTCTGATTCTTTCCTCTGATCTTGAAAGCACGGTACAGTGGGGGAAGAGGTAGCTGGTTACTTTTAATGCATCTAAAATCAAGCTCCTATCTTTACATCATCAATGCTCTGATCCACATCTGGCATCAATTGAAATGGATGGCTCTCGTCTAGGGGAGGCTCCATGTTTGATAAGCTTCTGGGATTGACCTTTACTCCTGACCTGAAATGGAACATGTACATCAAGTCTTTTGCCAAGGTTGCTGGAATAAATGGTAGGATCCTTCTACTGCTCCAGAAGATATCTCACTGCTGATGCAATTCTCTATCTATATAAAAGCCAAGTGTAGAATAATCAAAAGAACTGTGTTAGTCAATAACACACAACAACAACAACAATAATAGCAGCAACACTTACCAAGGGTTCAGCTCATGCACAAGACAGACATTAGATTGAGCTGGACTGAGGGCTTATATTTATGTACAAGCATATCCAATTAGGTGATTCAGCCAATCACAATCCAAGGAATAGACTGGCCCATGTGTGCACAATGGAATCTCCCATTGTGCCATAAATAGTTCTCCTCTTTCATGAGAAGTAACTTTAGTCTTTGTCGAGTTATCCACAACTTGAACGCTGACCGAAAGTCCACTACACAATTCAACATGGCGCTACGAACAGGATTCGAGACAGAAGATTGGGAAGACTATTTCCTCAAAGCAGGCATTACTGCCGATTCCGCCAAGAGCTACGCTGCAACTTTTGTGAAGGAAAAACTGAGGAAAGAAAACCTTCAAGTAATGGATCGAGCCATGCTAAGAGAATTGGGAATCACAACAATGGGAGAAGCTCTGTCTATCCTTCGACAAGCCAAGGAACCCGCTACCCAGACCACCTATGCTAAGGCACCAGCTGCCAGGCCTCCCCAACTTCATCTCGAAATGACCCCTCAACAATTCAGAAAATTTCGAATTGACTGGGAAGTATTCACCAGAATAACGGACATGCCAACTTCTCAGGCCAATACCCAGTTATACAGTTGCGCTGATGAATCCGTTCAAAATGCAACCATAAATACGTACCCTAAGTTCTTCACCACCAACCCAGACAAGCTGCTAGAGATGACAGAAGCATTGGTAACTCAGAAATCAAATCCCATGGTCCATCGGATGACATTTGCAGCTATATCACAGCATGAAGATGAACCCATCCAACAATACCTTGTTCGTCTTAGGTCCACGGCCATAGACTGTAATTTTTCATGCCCCAACTGCGATCGCGACCTGTCCGACATTTACATCAAGGACCAATTTATCAAAGGGATATCGAATGATACGCTTCAGACCGATCTACTGGCAAAAGCCGGGTTGCTAAAAACTCTCAACCAAAATATTTGTCATGCTGAGGCATTTGAGTCTGCACTACGGGACCAAACCGCAATGACTGATACCTCAGACATAGCTACAGTCCGGATGTCAATGTATCGCAAAAAAAAAAAACACAGTGCTGTACGGACTAGCAGAGGCAATATTCGCACTAGCTCTACTGCTACTCACAACGATAACATTGCTGATAAAGAACCCCGTCAAACCTGCATAGGCTGCGGTAGTCACCAACACGGTACTCCAAGGACAAGTGCCCGCCATTTAACATGTCCGGCATGGAATCAAATGTGCAACACTTGTGGGAAACTTAACCATTTCTCAGCAGTGTGCCGGACAAAGAAATATCGCCCGGCAGTGATAAAGAGTTTTGAAGACCAAGAAGCTCCCATGAATACACTCATGGCCCATATCACATTCGATCAAATGAGGGGCACCATTATGACTACAGAAGGTGATCTGTTAACTGAAATAAATGCATCAGTAATCCCATTCTCACCAAAACCAGATCCCAGACGAGCTGTCAATATCCCTAGGAGTTGTAGTACAACGCTAAAGGTTTTTCCCGACAGTGGTGCCGCCATTTGTCTTGGGGGACCAAAGCATTTAATCAAAATGGGCCTCACAGAGATTAGTCTTATCCAATCAAGAAAGATCATACGAACAGTTGGAGGTTTCACACTCATGTGTCAGGGTTGGCTACCAGTTGAATTTGTGGTCAGAGACAAAACAACTAAACAAGCCCTCTACATATGCAAGGGCATACAACGGCTTTATCTCAGCAGAGCAGCCTGCATCGATGTGGGAATATTGCACAAACATTTTCCAAACCCTTTAGCAGACGTACATGAAGAGGTAGACACCGAGTCTAAAAAGTGTGTAGATCAATTGCCAAATCGCCCCCAAAACCTCCCTTTTCCTGCAACAGAAGATAACATAGGCAAACTTAAGAGCTGGCTCCTAGAAAAGTTTGCCAAAACGACATTCAACAAAGATGGGATATTTCCAGCCATGTCCGGCCCAGCTGCCCACATTCACCTCAAAGAGGGAGCAATCCCTAAAGCCAGGCATAACCCAATTCCTGTACCCTTCCACTTCAAGGAACCAGTAAGACAAGCCCTTTGGAAGGATGTAGAAAAAGGTATCATAGCTCCAGTACCCGTGGGTATGCCTACTGATTGGTGCAGTACTATGGTAATAACTGCCAAAAAGAATGGTAATCCAAGGAGAACAATAGATTACCAACACCTTAACTCTCAATGCAAGCGAGAAACCCACCATACTGGGTCGCCATTCCAGTTGGCACTGCAAGTGCCACCTAGAACAAAGAAAACAGTCCTAGACGCTGTTGATGGATACCACTCGATTCTCTTAGACAAAGAATCTCAACCATTAACCACCTTCATAACTGAGTGGGGAAGATACATGTATCTTAGGATGCCTCAAGGATATGTCGCATCTGGGGATGCTTGCACTCGCAGATACGATGAAATAATAAAAGATATCCCACGCAAGGTGAAGATAGTAGACGATACCCTGCTATATGACTCTAGCATTGAGGGAGCCTTTTATCATACCTTCGATTTTCTGCTCCAATGTGCTAAGAATGGAATTGTGCTCAACACCGACAAATTCCAATTCTGTCAGGATGTCGTACAATTTGGAGGCCTCCAGATAACTTCTTCAGGAGTGACCCCTTCTGAGTCCATGATACAAGCGATACAGGATTTTCCAGTCCCAAGGACAATTACTGATGCCAGATCATGGTTTGGGCTTGTCAACCAAGTAGCCTGGGCATATTCACTGGGTCCAGTTATGGTGCCTTTTCGGGACCTCGTCAAACAAAACTCCAAATTTGCTTGGAATCAAAACCTTGAAGACGCATTCAAAGATTCCAAGCGAGTTATAATTCACCTAGTCCAGAAGGGGGTAGCAACATTTGACAAAGACAGAGCAACTTGCCTTGCTCCAGATTGGAGCAAAGAAGGAATGGGCTTCCTACTCCTACAAAAACATTGCCAATGTACCATGGAAAAAGCCCCAATCTGCTGTTCCGAAGGTTGGCATCTGATATATGCCGGCAGCAGATTTTGCACGGATGCTGAGCGCAGATACGCACCAATAGAGGGTGATGCAGCAGCAATAGCATGGGCATTGGAGAAATGCTGTATGTTCGTCATGGGTTCTCCAAACATCATAGTGGTCACAGACCATGAACCTCTGAAGGGGATATTTGGCGATCGTGATCTGAGCAAGATCCAAAACCCCCGGCTCTTTAGACTAAAGGAAAAGACCCTGAGATACAGATTTACCATACAGCATTGCCCCGGGAAGTGGCACAGAGGCCCTGATGCAGTTTCCCGCCACCCAGTGGCGATGGTGCAAGCCCTCCTCGATGTATTTCCAACAAAACCCTCTCAAATGGATATACTGGAGTCAGACAACATAAGCAACATAACAGAGCCAACAGCCTTAATAGCAACATTTGCAGACAGCAGTAATATAGCCATGATATCACCAGACCTAATTCGTTCAGCAGGTCGTGGCGATCAACAATATAACAAATTAATAGACACAATACAGCAAGGCTTCCCAAAAACACATTATCTCACTGCGCCCAAAATCCGTGAGTATTGGGAGGTGAGGCACCGCCTTAGCACTGACAATGGTCTAGTATTGTTGGATCGAAGGATCGTCATCCCCAAAACACAACGAAAAAAGGTCCTACACTGCCTGCATTCTGCACACCAAGGAGTAGTCGGCATGAAAGCACGTGCCAACAAATCGGTGTACTGGCCAGGGATGGATGCATCAATCCGCAGTATTAGAGCGAATTGCATGGTATGCTCAACCATCGCACCTAGTCAACCAAGGGAACCTATCATTCTAACACGATCCCCAGAGTGGCCATTCCAACAAATCGTCATGGATATTTTTTATATTGGAGATCACACATACCTTGCCTGCGCAGATAGGCTAACTGGTTGGCTAATTTTATACCGCCTAGAATCAGGTCACACTACTACAACCAAATTGATGTCCATATGCCGACAACTGTTCCAAACATATGGTGCCCCAGAAGAACTCAGCACTGATGGCGGCCCACCTTTCACTTCCAGCACGTTCCAAGAATTCCTGAAAACATGGTGTGTTAGGCACAGATTATCTTCTGTTGCGTATCCCCAATCCAATGGCAGGGCAGAGCTCGCAGTAAAAACTGCAAAGAGGATTGTGAAAGGAAACACAGGCGCCCACGGTTCCTTGGACAATTACAGTGTTGCCCGGGCCATCTTGCAGTATCGGAATACCCCAATCCAAAGCATTGGCCTATCACCGGCCCAATTATTACTTCACCGTCGACTACGTGACTCCATCCCATCACAGCCAATCCTCTACAAGCCTCATCCTGAATGGGTGTCAGCGGCACAACATCGTGAGGAAATGCTCCACCACCGCAATGCAAAAATAGTGGAAAGATACAATAAATATACCCACAACCTTCCACCATTACAAGCTGGTGACACTGTAGCCATCCAAAATCCAGTCAATCGCAGATGGAACACAACGGGCAAAATCATCAGTTCCCTACCAGATCGACAATACCGAATCAGGGTTAACGGATCCAGAAAGATCACACTTAGGAACCGCCGTTTCTTCAGAAAATGCGAACTTAAGCCTACACCAACCCCAATACCAAGTGCAGCACTAGGACCAACAATTCCCTCAAGCGATACTACATTCTTGCATATCCCACTATCTTCCTGTAATAGCACATACACAGCAACCAAACCCCAACAACAAACCACACATATATCCCCACGCTTTCGATCAAGGATTCCCCGAGCTCTTTCTAGGTTACTACCACACAACAAACTAGGCCTAAAAGAGAGATACACCTCTCACACAACCCAGCCTACTCGTGGGGGGGGGAGAGGGCAGATGTAGAATAATCAAAAGAACTGTGTTAGTCAATAACACACCACAACAACAACAATAATAGCAGCAACACTTACCAAGGGTTCAGCTCATGCACAAGACAGACATTAGATTGAGTTGGACTGAGGGCTTGTATTTATGTACAAGCATATCCAATTAGGTGATTCAGCCAATCACAATCCAAGGAATAGACTGGCCCATGTGTGCACAATGGAATCTCCCATTGTGCCATAAATAGTTCTCCTCTTTCATGGGAAGTAACTTTAGTCTTTGTCAAGTTATCCACAACTTGAAGCTGACCGAAAGTCCACTACACAATTCAACACCAAGTACATCCAAGGGTGGAGTACTGCTGCCACATCTGGGCAGGGGCTGCTAAAAACAGCCTATCCTGCCTTGACAAACACCCATCTAGCTGAAACCACTGTCAAAATTTTTCCCCACTCTTTAACTGTGCCAAAACCAAAACGTAGATTCCATGAACAAAGCTTCTTTGTTATAAGTGCAAGCCAGGGGAACTCTCTTCCGTCTGCCTGTTTCCCACCTGACTACAACTTGGATGTTTTCAAGTCCAACATAAACAAATTCCTGATGAACCGCCCCCTTAAATAAGACACTTTATCAAATATCCAATACTAACGATTACTATGATACTATCTCATATATCACGCAATAACCCTTATTGACGAGTGGCTTCTGGGCCTTAATAAGTGGTGACTTCCATGTAAAAAAACAACAACCCAAAACATGATTTTAAAACAAAATTTATCAAGTTCAACTTTAATATTAATGATATATATATATATATATATATATATATATATATATATATATATATATATATATATTAGAGGGATTAGACTTGGAGTCTAAAGAGTAGAGTTTATATTAATGTACTAGTAAATATATTAATACTATTAAAAGAAAACAGTCTTCATTGTACTGTAGATATATAATAAGCTCAATAGGTATAGATATTCTAGAGCTATTTTAATATTAAGTAAAATGATTCATAATTTTGAATCAAAAATTAGTTTCAAAAGGAAAACAAACAAAATCCAATAGATTGTACGATCGTTTCAGAAACGATGTTTATTTTATTTAAATTGACAAAAGTTAGAAGACAAAAATAACAGCATGCCAGAGGATAGGTTTACTACAACTGAAACAGATTTTATAATGGAGATAAAAGGAATATCTGCCTTACACACGACTAAAGTGCTAGTTTTATTTTGGTGTCTTTAACTGTTTGCCCCCCTCCCCCTATTTTTGCTGATGGGGAGACTTTGTTACTAAAGGACAACATTTTTGTCAAATAATTATCAATATTCATTGTCAATTTAAATAGAATGAATATCGTTTTTGAAACGATTGTACAATCTATTGGATTTCGTTTGTTTTGAAACTGATTTTTAATTCAAAATTATGAATCGTTTCACTCAATATATATATATATATATATATATATATATATATATATATATATATATATATATATATATATGCATAGATCATCGTACAACGATTAGATCACTCTCTGACTGACGTAAATGAACATTTAAAAAATTAAAATGGTTGAATTCAATGCTATTTCACGCGGTTAATGGTAGCCGAATGGATACGGTCTCCACTAATCGAGCCAGAGATGTCTCGTGGTGCGGGGTTCGAATCGTTCGGCTGGTGTTAATCATGACACCCTACACTGAAGAATCCCAAAAGGATGAAACACTAGTGTCTGTAGGTATTTAATTATTATAGGAAAAAAATAATTATATATATATATATATATATATATATATATATATATATATCGGCATGCTTTTTACATTCCTAATAGTTTTGAGATATTTAATGTCAAAATGTGTTCACGACTTGTGGAACACCCTGTATTATAGATTGACCGCAGAGAAAGTGAACTTCTAGCGCCGGCACCGCCTCATTGGATAATGAATAAACCTGAAAAAAATAAAAAGAATCACAAAATGCGAACCATCTTGGATTTTTCTTCCAATATACAAAATCATGAATCAAAGAATCTTTTCTGTTTGTCTACGACTGAGATTGCGGATGATGGAAAAATTGATAATAATCTTGCTGGTCAGTGCTTTGTGCATGCCTCTGTTGCAGCAGACACTGATGCATGCAGTGATTGCCTTTGAGCCAGTCCGAGAAGAGGTGAAACCCAGAATCTTTCACACGGTGATACCATTCTTCCACTGTGTATGCTCAGAAGGCATACCAGTATCGGGTTGCACCCAGTATCGGTCAGTAGAAATTCATAACATGGGAAAGCATCGATCTGCAATGTTTCTTACGGACACTGAATAAACACAATAGCGACGGACACTATACTGAGCACAATAGATATGTATGTGTGCACACATCTACGGACATTGCATCCTTCTGCCGCTCTCTCCTTTTTCTCTGTTGCTGGAAATGGAAAAGGAGAAGGACAGACAAAAAAAAAAAAAAAAGATGGCGGCATTCTTCGGTTGTTGCAAGACTGCCTGATGATTCTAGCCATAAAAATCAATCAAGAAGTTAGGTTTTTCGACGGAACAACAAACATTTTGTTTTTAAAATGTCTCAAGTGCCACCAACACTTGGCAGGAATCTTTCTCTTTGGAGACATGTTGTTTTCAGTATTTGAAGAAAAAACATTAAAAAAAAAATGTCTGCACAATCTCTCTCTCTCTCTCTCTCTCTCTCTCTATATATATATATATATATATATATATATATATATATAAACAAATGACAAAAGTCTATATTCCAAATTTCATGATGTTAACCATCTTACAATTTATTTATTTCATTGATAATTCTTGACAGCAACTGTCTCGTAGTGCGAAGTCATTCATTTAATTATTATATCAATCAATGAATCTTAACTACTCCTTGTGAATGGCAACGTAATTCAAGGAATAAATTGTAAGATGTTTAACACCATGGAATTTGAATATAAACTTTTGTTATATGCTTTGTAATTACACTGAGCTTCATAAATTAAAGAATAGTATAAAAAAAGTGAAAAATAATTGAAAAAAAAAAATCAGACATCCACTAATATATATATATATATATATGTGTGTGTGTGTGTGTGTGTGTGTGTGTGATTCAAAATGGCGTAATAGAAACATATTAAAGGTATTTATAGCTTCTCTTCCAATTTTCAGATTTTAACCATGTCAAATCACACTTCATTTCGTTTTGACGGATTGATTGTTCCTATTTCTTCTGATGAATTAAGGGCAAAATAGATTCACCAATTGATATAATAATGAAGTGATTGATTTTGTGCTACGAAACGGATGCTGTCAAGAATTGTAAAAGTCAAGTGAATTAAAGGAATAAATTATATATATATATATATATATATATATATATATATATATATATATATATATATATATATTATTATTATTATTATTTAATCGAGAGTAAACAGTTACATTCTGTCGCTACAAACAGCCATCTGTCTAACAACCTTGTTGTATTAATTAGTCCCAACTTTTGAACATCTCAAACCTGAATTATATATATATACTAGCAAAAGTACCCGTCGTCTACAGAAAATGGATTCTGATTTATGAAAGTATGATAGGTTATGAAAAGGAAGGGTTGTAAAGAGATAGTTTCGAATTTGGGGGTATCAAAACCAAAGCAAAATATGATGAAAGTAAAAATAAAATAGATAAACCAAATAATTTATTATACCACACCTGTTCACACTGAAACACTTATCACAATATTCTGTGGATCTATATTAAAAAACCTTGTTAAACTTTGTGACATATTTCCATTCTATGGAGGTCAGGCGCGAACGAACACCCCATAATTTTATTATACCATATTTCTTCAAACTGAAACATAATCATCAAAGTATACTTAAGCAGATAGATATGAAAAGTCTTTATTAAAGTTTCTGCCTATTTCCATTCTATGGAGGTCAGGCGTAAACGCAGACCCCACAATTTTATTATACCATCCCTATTTAAGTTAAAACATACTTATCAAAGTATTATTATGTACATCTATATCAAAAACACTTGTAAACGTTTTTTTTTATTTTTCAATTCTTTATTTCCATACTTTGTGGACCAGGCGCGAACGCAGACCCCACAACTTTAATGAACCACCGTTCTGCCAGATCAAACATACCCATTCCTGTGTCTCGATACATCTTCTATCATTATATGTAATCAGTTGTTTAAAATAGTCAACCATATAGGAGCCTGTTCGTGACCAGACACACACACACACCCACACACACACACACACACACACAGCTTTATATTATATATATATATATATATATATATATATATATATATATATATATATATGAATGGAAATGTATAAAAAAGAATACGAAAAGTATAAAAGCTTATAACTTTTCTTTATTCGTTTTCAATTGGTGACGTGCAGGAATACAAAATAATATTATGAAAAAAATTAAAAAACTTTTTTTACAGGTACATCATTTTCGACCGATCCTTCAGTCTTCATCGGTGTAGTGATAGTATGAGCATACACGGGGAAAAGGAGAATGGAAAAGGAAGGAAGAAAGGAAGGAAGGAAGGCAGGGAGGAGGAGGAGGAGGAGGAGGAGGAGGAGGTATAGCCAATGAGAAGGTGCCACGTCAGTTTTAAATATATACACATATAAGTACGCACATGCACACGGTACATATACATATATAAACGAAAAATAAAAAATTAAACAGTAAATAAAAATGAAGAAACGAGCCTTTAACTGTCCAATCTTTTGAATTCTAACGATATTATTTATTCCAAGAGAGAATAAGGATTCAAAGGATATAAGACGTTATGAAGGGATATATATGAAGGAACTTTGTGTGTATAAGTTCGGTCCCTACAGGCTCCTAAACGGTTGGGTCGATCTTTTTTTAAAACTTCATACAATAATCAAAATAATCCGATGAAAGAAGGAACAGGCGATTTCGACTGAAGGTAACGCCTAAAACAGTCTGATACCACGAGTGCATTTGGGAAGTTTTATTACTGCACAAGCAGCAAGTCCTGCCATATAAAATCAACAGTAGGCTCTTTGATATGGCAGAGGCGCCTTCGAAATGAATGTTTCTGTTTAGAGCACAATTGAACCACAATACTTGATATTTGCATTTTAAACTTTAATTCAAACCATAATATAAATATGAGTTTATAAAATCAACAGTAGGTTTTCTACAGTGCAATGTAGACTACAATGTACTGTGGACTAAATCACTGTGGGGAGGATTGAAAAATGGGAGATTTCGCCGATTTCAATGACAATAAAATATGTGAGGGTGAAACATTCGTTGATCCTCATTCATTCTTGGTCAACGTCGGGTCTCCCTGCTAGTGTATATATATATATATATATATATATATATCCACAGACAGTACTGTTTCGCTGTTTACAGCTCATCAGTGCATTTAGATAAGCAAATGCTTCAAGCTGGGATCAAAACTCGACTGTTGAGCTGAAAATCTATTCCTGCGATATCAAAAAGAACAAGTGAAGCATGCATGGTCCCACGTGAGTGCACAGTGAACGAGGCATAAAAACAATGGCTAAGTTCAGTATTTGCCCCCCCCCCCTCCCCATTTAGCCCCAAAAGTCCCCAGGAAACCTGAATTCTGTATAATTGGCACAACATGATCTTGAACAATGTTTTTATAGATGTGCGCGTTTACACGAGTTTGTAACCGGACAAGAGACGTTTTACCTTGGCTAGAAAACATTCCAAATAGCATGACGCTTCCGTCTCCAAACCTGACAGTTTTCTTAGTACACTTTGCACTTAATCTTTCACCAATACGTCTTTACATTGTTTTTTCCATCATTTCCAAATAAATTAAACTTGCTTTTATCACTGATCAATTTTCATATGTCCAAATTACACATCTGTTTGCAAACTCTAATCTCTTCTTCTTATTCTTCGAACTAACAAGTGGTTTCTTCCCTGTGGTTCGATTAAACAGCCCTATTTCTTGCAGTTGTCTAGAAACAGTCTGTCTTGACACATTAACACATGAGGTACTATTCAGAACCTTTTTAATTTCTGTGCAAGACTTAAAATGGTCCTTTAATGACATATGCTGCATTATTCGATCTTCTTTTGCCAAAGTTTTGCGGGGTCTTCCGGTTTTAAAAGCACTATTTTGCCAGTATCATTGTAGGATTTAACAACCCTGCCTACAACACTCTTGGAATGTTTCACTTTCTGAGAAATATCTCTAATGGTGTGCTTTTCCTTGTGTGGCGTCACAATAGTTTGTCTCACAGAGTAACGAAGTTTTTGGCGTTTCGCCATGGTGCCGGCTGATGCAACGTTTACAAATGACTAAGTAAGACTTTTTCTTTAGAGGAAATCAAAAAATTTGAATATAGCATACTGTTTACATTGTTTTTCTCAATTCTGTCCCTTACATTTGGACGTTCCAATTTTGAAAATAAATAAATAATTGTTTTTTTTTTTTTGCTTTTTTACACAGTGATCACCACTTATCAAGGCCCGGAAGCCACTCAGGGATAAGGGTTATTGCAAGTACATTACGTTAGTGTGGAGATTTAATGAAGTGTTTAATTAAGGGGGCGGTTCATTAGGAATTTGTTAACATTGGACTTGAAGACATCCAAGTTGTAGTCCGGAGGGAAGCAGGCAGACAGAACAGAGTTCCACAGGCGTGCAGTTCTAAGAAAGAAGCTTTGTTCATGGAATCCGCGTTTTGATTTAGGCACAGATATAGAGTGGGGGAAATTTTTCACAGTGGATTCAGCTAGACGGGTGTTTATCGTGAAAGATTGGCGAGGGGGGACCAGAGATTGGAGTTCAGACGAGCACCTGCCATGGAAATAACGATAAAACAAGGAAAGGCTCGCAACGTCTTTTCTGTGGGAGAGAGGTTGCAGGGTAAAGAAAAGGGCATTCCCCACTAAGCCACGAAGTCTATTTTGTACTCTGTCAAGGCAGGATAGACTGTTTTTTAGCAGCTCCTGCCCAGATATGGCAACAGTATTCCATCTTTGGACGTACTTGGCTTTTATATAGATAGAGAATTGCATCAGTAGTGAGATATCTTCTGGAGCGGTAGAAGGATCCCACCATCTTTCCAGCGACCTTGGCAACAGACTTGATGTACGTGTTCCATTTCAGATCAGGAGTAAAGGTCAAACCCAGAAGCTTGTCAGAACATGGGGCCCCACCCAGACGAGAGCCATCCATCACAATTGATGCCAGCTGGGGATCAGAGCATTGATGATGTAAGGATAGGAGTTTGGCTTTGGATGCATTAAAGGTAACCAGCCACATCTTCCCCCACTGAACCACGCGCTCGAGATCAGAGGAGAGAGAATCAAAGAGAACTTTGTCATTTACAGCCTTTGGTGTGTTGCCATAGATGGTCGTGTCATCAGCATAGATGTCAACGAATGATTTAAGTATGTGTTTAGGGAGGTCATTGATGTAGATCAGGAAGAGAGTTGGGCAGAGGATTGACCCCTGAGGGACTCCAGCATTTATATTGCAGGCCTCCGATTTTTGTCCATCTACCACTACTCTTATGAGCCTATAAGAGAGAAATGATTTAATGATTGAGAAAACATTTCCAGTTATACCGTAGCTGGAAATCTTGTGAAGTAGACCCTTATGCCATACCTTGTCGAAGGCCTTTGATATGTCAAGAGCAATTGCCCTAGAAAGGAAGCCTTTGTCAAGAGACTCACTAATCCTGTGGGATATAACCGTCAGCACATCTGCGGTAGATCTTGCAGAGCGGAAACCATATTGTGTGTCACTAAGAAGGTTATTCCTGCTGAGGTGGTTGACTATTTCTCTATTTAATATGGATTCCAGCAACTTACTCATAACACACAGGAGACTTATTGGTCTGTACTGAGAGGGAGATGACTTATCACCTGAATTCTTAAATACAGGGCAAACTGATGAGGTCTTCCAGGGAGTCAGAAAGCACTTCTCCTTAAGGCAGCGCTTAAATAGTTTCGTAAGTATGGGAGCAAGTTCTGGTTGAAGCTTTTTTTACACTATAATTGGGATGCCATCAGGGCCAGTTGCTTTACTGGAATCTAGGTTCTTTATTAGCTTGGCGACCTCATGCACAGATATTTGTATGTTACCTAGCTTGTTCTGTGTTATAGGAGGAAATATGGGGAGTTGGTGGCCTTCGTCGCATAGTGTAGAATTAGCTGCAAAGTTCTTTGCAAATAGTTTGGCCTTGTCTGACGCTGATGAGATGACCTCTGGTCCATTGATAATGGTTGGGATAGAACGCACACTTCTGTTCAGGATCCTATTTGTTATTTGCCAAAACTGGTGGGATCCAAGCCGTTGATCAGCTACCTTGGATTTAACAGACTGGGCATATAGCTCTCTTGCATTTTTTATTACTCTTTTACAGTGGTTGATGGCAGACCTGAAAGCAGCTTTAGTCTCAGTGCATCTATTACGTTGGTAGCTATGGAAAAAGTGATTTCTGTGCGCGATAGCAGCAGCACATTCTGGGGAGAACCATGGCTGGCTGTTAGGTTTTTGTTGGAATTTTTTTAGATGGTATGAATTGGTCTATGCCTACAATTAACCATTCGGTCAGATCTGATACTATAGAGGGCACTTCCTTTTTAAACATGGAGTGCAGAGGTAAATCAGATATGAATGTACGGAAGCTATCCCAGTCAGCCATAGAGTATCGGTATGCAGTACGGTGGAGGGGTACGTCTGGAGGCTTCTTACATTTCGTTTTTATCTTAACTGATACGACGTTGTTATAATTCTTTTTCTATCCTTTGCAAATGATTCAAATTTTAGTGTGTTATTATGGATGATGATGACTACCAGTTGTCAAAATTTCAGATTTTCACAATGGTTATTTCTGACAAATATTAGGTTTGAAAATTGTGTCCCTTAGTTTTGGACGCTACTGTATACACATTAAAATGCAAAACCCTGCCCTTAATCAAATCACATTCCAATTCAGCAAAAACACACTAAAATGTCTATGGTAATCCCCATCCCACCCCTTACCTGACCTGACCCAGCCCTGACCACAGAACTGGGTAATCATCTTTCTCACACTGGGCACTCACAGCGTGCACACATTGCCTGTTGCTACTAAGTATAAAAAATCTATTTTACAAGTTTTATCTCTTTGTCGCAAATATTGACGGGGTGAGACTCTAAGAAAGCAACCCATGTCATAGATGTCTGTTAGTAGCAGAGAAGCATCATTGAATTCCTGGCAAAAGTGCCTTGAGAATGGTGGTTACTGTTTAGAGAAATCAATTTCTGGAGCACAAAATGTTACTCGTTTCATGGTACCATCCCCGTCTTTGTAGCTTTTTAACTTTTTGAGTTGAAAAAAGTAGGAAACTTTACTTTTGGAATGACCCTCTCCTCTCTGTCTTTCTCTCTCATATATATCTAACATATAAAAGACTGTCTGTCTGTCTGTCTTCAAATTTTCAAACTCTATCTCTACCGAAACTCAAAGTCGCAGAGCGGCACTAGTGGCCTCAAATGATTAGATTTTTTTTACGGGCCGTTCTTTTATGGGTCTTTAGCCAGTTAAAACAGTTTTTAAAGGGTCAAAATTGGAAATATCGTTATACATTTTGTACATTCATCTTAGTTTATTTATAATTTTTAATCACTTTATATGCGCGTCACGTTTGTACAGTGGTAACGTCACCAGCTTTGAATACTAAAGCTTTGCTTCCAGTTTCGATTGCAGCTGATGGCAACCACATACTTTTTTTTTTTACTTTTGAAATCACGACTCTATAATAATACATACGAAATCCGGACAAATTAAAATATCATATTTATGCATGTTTTAATCTTCCATTTACCAGGATGGCGAGGAACAAGAGAGAAAACATGTATAAAATTCTGATGATGCCGTATATCACCGAAATATTAATTTTAAACAAATATTTATTTATTTTACATAATATTGCATTGTAATTTTGCTTATAAAGTATTTCATACGCATTTTATTTTAAAATTCAAACAACACTTTATTACAGAAAACACAACTTTCACTAATTAAATATTTATCTATAGAAAAGCTTATGTCGTTTTTTGAAGACTTATCAGTATAGATTCAAATAACTGGCCTACCTACCAACAGGTTCGAACTCTAGGCATTGCAACCCAACCTCATTAACCTCCTGGTAGTAGTTCATTTGTGCGATTGAAATGTGTAAAAACGGTTTTAAATCCTTGCTTTTAGACAGTCACACTTTATCCTTATACATTGAATTTCACATAGAAGTAGTTCATACCGCAGCCCATCTAAAAGCAAGAGGGTTTTAATTGTGATTTTCAACGCAGGCCTTATCTTTGCTACGATGAGCTGGTCAAGTACGTTTAATCTTTGGTCCAACATAAGTGGCATAAATGCCTATATCCATTATGGGCAACGGCAGATTTGTTTTCCGATGCAAACAATGTTGACTTTATTAATCAATATTATTTTTTTTTTCCACATGAGTCCAAGCAATAATTCACTCGGCTTCAAAGATAACATTAAATGCTTGGGAGCGAAAGGAAAATGCTCTGCAAGGATGAAATATGCAACAAAATGAACGTTTCTTTTTTTTTTTTTCCAGCTGGCGGCCATGTTTTATGAGAAGCAGTTTATCAAAATTACAGGAAAGAGTTGTCTTTTCTTGATGTTGGCTAACGAAGCAAAACATTTAACATTACCACAAGGAAATTTGCTTTTTTTTTTTTTACTGCGGCAACTGAAACGCATCCATTAATTAAATCATCGGGGAGAGACAAAAAGAAATTTGAGATTGTTTTTAAAACCAAACTCGAGCCACCGATCTGCAAGACATTGTATTTTCTGTCAAAATTAATGCGTTTTTTTCTTCTTTTTTTTTCGTTTGTTATATATATAGCGGAGAAAATATAACTGAATGACTTGAATTTATCATAGTTGATAACGTTGACGTTTATAATCGGAATAAGTTAAGATATATACCCTTGGCGCATTGGCAGGTTGAGAGACGAAAGTTCATTATTCAGTTCGTGATTTAATTTCCTCGTTTCCAAGTAACTCCAGTTATGTATAAGTGAACTTCAACAGTAAAAAATAACATTGCCAAGTAAATATCAGGCAGAATCTTCACATTTCTCATGAAATAGTGTCCATGTGAATAACTTGGACAGCTCCTGACATACCGAAAACACAACCAACAAAATGTCGACCTCTTGTATGAAAAAGAGATAAGCAAACACGTGCGTTGCTAAACACATAAAAGCTAAACTATAAAAAGCTTTAAAACCCAATGTTTCTTCGTGTATATCTATATAACACGTAAGTGTGTTTGTATATTTGTACACAAGAATTTACTCCGAAATTAATTAACCGATCATTATGAATTTTGGAACATCTGCTAGGCTTAAGAGGCGTAAATGTCAACTATATTTAGTTTAATCTTGTTTTATGCAAAGGAGTAACAGTGATGGGAGGGAGAAATACCTTGTCAGAAATCTCCTATTTCAATTTTTCTGAAATTTTAACAGTATTTATTAATATTTTTTAACAATATGTATTAATATTTTTAACACTATGTATTAATATTTTTTAACACTATGTATTTATATTTTTAACAATATGTATTAATATTTTTTAACATTATGTATTGATATTTTTTAACAATATGTATTGATATTTTTTAACAATATGTGTTGATATTTTTAACAATATGTATTAATATTTTTTAACAATATGTGTTGATATTTTTAACAATATGTATTAATATTTTTTAACAAAATGTATTAATATTTTTAACAATATGTATTAATATTTTCAACAATATGTATTAATATTTTCAACAATATCTATAATGCATCAATTAATAAGAATGTATTAGGCATCAATTAATAAAAAGCTCCAAAATTTCTCTAAAGACATTTCAATGAACATATAAATGGGCGCAATCTCTCATTTGAAAACTCAAATGAATCAGATTTACATTTGAGCCATCCTTATTAAGCCAAGATTCCCTAAATTTCAATTCCTCGTTAAGACACCTTATGCTTAATGTTAGACATTTTTAGAATAAAAATCATGCAATGGATCTTGATCAAAATTAGGATAACGATTATCAACAGAGTTTACTAGCATCATATTTTGGTTTTAACTTTCGCAAGACATAAAAGTGTTGCAAAAACTGTTCTGTTCAGAGAATTAATTTTACTCGTACTATGATGGGTATTCTTTGGGTTACACGCACACACACTCATATATTTACTATTATATAAAAGGAACTTTGTGTGTGTGTGTGGGAGTTCGTTCCCTATGGACTTTGAAACGGCTGAGCTGATTTTTATGAAATTTCACACAAATGTACTTAATGTATCTGACAGTGTTCTTAGATAGCTTTTGCATTGGAATGTTTTCGATAAATATCGATAATTGAAAAATCCGATGAAAGAAGGAACAGGCGATTTTGACTAAAGTTAACACCTTATAAAGCCTAACATCACAAGTGCATTTGAGAAGTTTTATTACCACACAAGCAGAAAGGTCCGGCATATAAAATCAACAATAGGTTCTTTCATATGACGGGGGTGCAATCTCCTCTGATCCATTCAGATAAAATAATAATAAAATAATCATAGAAATAGGAGGCTTTATCTATCTATCTATCTATCTATCTATCTATCTATCTATCTATCTATCTATCTATCTATCTAACCAGTAGAAATGAAACAGTCATCATAAGAAAATCAGGAAAAAATATTATTTTAAGATAGGAAATAAAATAAAAATGGAATGCATTTACATTTTTCACAAAATTCTAACCTTTTTTCTCCATTCGACAAATCAACAGGTACTTACCTGAAAAGAGAAAGAAAGAAAACACATTTAGTTGACAAAAAAAACAAAACATTTTAATAAAAAGTAAATAAATAATATAATAATAATAATAATAATAATAATAATAAATAAAGAATATTTTATATATATATATAGATATATATATATATATATATATCGTTAAAAGAAATAGTATTTACTCATTTTCAGAAAAATTGTTCTTTATTCGTAAACACGTTGCATACAATTGTTTCAGCCCCCTGGTGTTGGAATAGGATTATATAACCGTTCATCAAATTATAATTTTCACAATTGGGACTTCATCAGCGTGTAGAAAAAACAATATTCTAAAAGTTTCACAGTCCACGAATATTTATAACTTAAACATCGCCCTACTGAGCAATCTAAATGAGAACTTTATGTTATTTATAAGCTATATATATATATATATATATATATATATATATATATATATATATATATACATGCATTGCATATATATATATATATATATATATATATATATATATATATACATGCATTGCATATATATATATATATATATATATATATATATATATATATATATATACATGCATTGCATATATATATATGTATATATATATACATACATATATATATATATATATAATGGTTTATCTTAATACTTTACTGCAGTTTCATGGTAAATCTGATCGTCAGAATTTCATCAATATCTTACACATCCTTATCAGCAGAGGAACGGCAAATTCCACCGGTATTTGGTAAATATATATTGCATGTCATCAGTGTAAGACATCATATTTTCACTAGTATAATGTGAAAATATTTTTAAATATATTATTTGTGTTCTACGTGAATTATTAAACATATATAAAGTAGAGACAATCTCTTTTTCGATTCGGGGAAAGGGATGATAGATGCACAGCCTAACAAACTCAATATTTAGTCTGTTTTGATAGAAACATTTGGTTTTACAGCTACGTACCTAAGAAAACGGAACTATTAAGCCTGACATAATGATAATGGGGGGGGAAGAAGCAACCTTAGTAGAAGTTAGTGTCCCCAATGATTGTAGGTTAAACAACAGAGCTGAGAAGAAAAAGATAACGAAATACCAAGATCTTATGTACGACATGAAAAGAAACTGGAATCTTAGGAAGATCTCCATCATTCCAAGAATTATGGGAGCAAGTGAACTCGTGAAGAAGAATTTTAAAAACTACTTGGTGAAATGAATTTTAAAAACTACTTGGTGAAACGAGAAATGCAAACAATTGCATCTAAATGGGGTCGTTAACAGTTTTAAAAGGTCTAAGTTGGAATGTATGAGATAGGCGAATGTCTGGAATCCGATAGGATCCCTCATCCACAGTTAGAGCAAAATAAGAAAAAAAAAATCGAAAAAGAGACTGACTTTACTTTATATATTAGATGTGTGTGTATTCATGTTCTAAAATAGAAGGCGAGATTAATGGCTTGTCATTCAATTAAAACATAAGAATGGGGTTCATTTTATTTTCTCAACATTCCAGTACTTATAAAAAGCAACCAGATTTATGAAAAAGAATTTCAAAAAACTAGCTGGTAAATATACCATATATAAATATGAACTAAGTGCAAAAGAGATACAAACAATTGCACGTAAAAGGATAGTTAGACCCTTAAAAGATCTCTCAGTTGGAATGTATGAGATAGCGCGTGAATGTCTGGCATCCGATAGGATGCCCTATCCATAGCTAGAACAAAAGAAAATTTAAAAAAAAAGTGTGTTCTTTATTAAATGTTTTTTTTTATTTTATATATTTATTTATTGATAATAAGAAGCTTTAATTTTAGAACGACCCTCGTATGACAAAGCATGCACAGCCATTGTTCATCACTGGTAAAAGTGAATGGAGAATGGTGGTGGCTATGTAGAAAAATACATTTTGGAGCACAAAAGGTCGTTTGTTTTAATGGCACCACTCCTGTTTTCGTAGCTCTTGGACATTTTGAGTTAAAAAAAGTAAGATGCTTTAGTTTTGGAAATACCATCATAAAAGGATTAATAATTTTGTATTACTTGGACTCCTGTTCGTATCTTGAATGTTAATCTCACATTTTGGCCAAAGACTCAAATTTAAAAAAATTCATACTAAAATTATCAGCAAGGATCCATGACGTAACGGATAAAGTGCTAAGTTAAAAATCAGTTTTTAGTGACAGTCTTCTGGAGATGATAGGTCCAATCGTCAGTGCAGACGATATTAAGAATACAATTACAATTTACTTCTTTTCTACCCGGTCATGGTTGACGGAACGAGAGCATGCTATCTTCGTGGATTATATAACGTTCGGTTTGACAAATTTTAGATTGACAAGATGCACTGAAAGAAGGTCGGAGGTTATATTGGCCGAAATGTTTTAAGAATAGCATCCCAGATGTGTACAGTAGTCGTGATAATTCAAATAATACAGATTAAATATAATTTTGGAACTTTTGAAGATTTGTTTTTGTTTTAACGAATCATGTAAATTTGCGTTCATAAAATGAAGTTTCATTGTTTTTTACACGTGCAAAACGCTTAAAACAAATTACCCATGCGCAAAAAAAAAAAAACAAAACAAAAAACATATATATATACTATATCTTTCTTATTTACTTTCATCGTTAGTTCACGTTATAGACATCGGTGCTCGTGCATCTTTTGACCCGGATTACCGTAACGTTGGTTCGGGCTCGACCGGTAGCTGACGAGAATCACACGGAACAAACCGAACGCTGATTAAATGTAAAAACGCTAGGAAAAAAACTTTATTGAAAAAAAAAAAACCCCAAAAAAAACAAAAACAAAAAAAAAAAACAATATAAACTTTCAAGAAAACATTCACATATTTTTTGCTAACAATTCTTGAGAGTTCAAAAAAAAAAAATAATAAAAATATTTATTAAGCATAAGGTAGTCTTTTTTCTAATTTTTTGTTAATTTATTATTATTATTATTTATATATATATATATTTTTGTAATAAATGTTGTTAATTATATTTTATTTCACTCAGCTTGTACCGGTAGTTCTCGTCAGCTGCCGGTCGAGCCCAAGCCAACATCACCGAAATGTATTCTTATATTTTGTGCAAATAAATATTTCAAAGTATCCAACTTTTATTTGCTTTTATTTTTTAATTATTAAGCATCGAGACTTACAAAAAAAAAAAAAGAGTGGCTGTTGCAACGTGCTTTAAATGGATGGCTTTCTCTATTAATTCCGAGAGAAACAGAGAGAGGGGGACATTTATTGAATAACGATCAATTTTTACATCTATTTGCTAACAAGAATATATCTCCAAAATAATATTCTGAAAACACAACCGAAAGCTCACAATCTACTTTAAAGAATTCTGCTTCGACCAAGTTGCAATTTCGAAGCTACTGTTTAACATTCTGGGAACAAGTCGATCTTAATTGAATTACGTTCTCTCAATCTTACAGATAATTTTTCAAGTTACTGCATTCTGAAGGCCAATCTCAATGGGAAGCCATTAAAAAAGTTGAACAGTAAAAATCAAATTCATTGTTTTGTGTCCAATTAAAATGTCCAATTAATTAAGGCAATCAACGGCAAATAATGCTTTTAACGCAATCATTCGGATGATAGTGCGCCAAGAGTATTATTCCCCATAGTATATAAAAACAGAAAGGCTATGTAAGTCAATAAAAATAAAAATGCGTTTGGTAAAAGTTTTTTGTTGTAAATTTATCATTTGTTGTCCCCCCTCACACACACACACCTTTTAACTCTGATGCATAATCGCCATACTCTGACGTTTAAGCACTCGTGCATCTTTGACCAGGATATGAATATACAATGATAATGATACTGTATTTCTTTCCTTGTTATTTGTCATCAATATGAAGGGCAGTTGGATGTGTGTATGTTTGTATATCTGGCTAAAACAAAAACATACAAAGTTGTTTATTTTATATGTGTTGCCTCGGATGAGCAATATCTAAAATTTTGAAAAAAAAAAAAAGAAGAAAACGTATCCATTCTTTAATTTAAAATTGGCACAGGTTTAATCAGAAGGTAATCGGTTTTTCAAACAGATTATGTACTAACTAAAGGGAAATAATTTTGATTTTTAATCAAGGGGTTGGTTTCCTTATGTTGGCTCATTCCTTGAAGAATCTATAAAAAGAGTTACTTATGTGTGTGTGCGTGTGTGTCCGTGCAAAGAGAGGAATGGGCTGGGCAGAGAAGAAGAAAGGTGCTGGGGAGATAAATGGGTGAGGGGGGAAAGAGAGAAAGATAGAGAAGGGTAAAGAGGAGTTTTCATAGAAATGTTACACTTTTGTCCCAAGCAACGCCAGGTAGCCCTGCTAATTATTAATTTTCGCTGCATTTTAATTTTCTTATCATTTTGTTTCTCATGGGGATAGGGCATCCTATCATATTCCAGACATTCACCCACAATTCCAGTTGCTCCAACTGAGAGATCTTTTTTAGATTCTAACCGTTCCTTTGAGTGCAATTGTTTGTAAATCTCTTGCACTTTGTTCACCGAGTATATTCGACAGGTAGTTCTTGTACTTTTTTATGAGTCCGGTTGCTCCTATAATTACTGGAACGATGGAGGCCTTTTTAAGATTCCAATTTATTTGCATGTCATACATAAAGACTTAGTGTTTCGTCATCTTCTCCCTCTCGGCTCCGTTAAGGCCAGCATCGTTATTACTATAATATATAATGTTAATATAAAGATGGGGTTTGTATTACTGTACACATAGATTCGAAAAAGTTGTCAAAAAACAAATATATAACAGATAAATGTTATCAAAGGCAAGATAAGTTACTTTTCTACCAAACTGGATATATTTTTTTGTGTTTTTATTCAATGTAACATATTTATTCAGCTCGAAAAACATGCAGTGTTTACCGATGTATTGGACAGTTCAAAATGGCGGCCAACTTTCTCTTAAACACGGTAAGTTCGAGAAAAGGTGTTATAAATAATAAACTAGACAAAATACTGTTAGAAATTCGCTCAATATATATTACCGTGACATAGGTTGACATATATTCGGTTATACATATTATTTAACTTATAATCAGGTTTTTAAAGATTCGAGCAATGCCGGATATCTTCTGTAGTGTGTGTGTATATATATATATATATATATATATATATATATATATATATATATATATATACTAGCAGAAGTATCCGTCGTTGATTGGGTTCAAAAAGACCCTTCAAAAATAGACTTTGATTTACATTGCAATATGAATTTTTAATTCTTTTAAATGAATATTAATTTTCTATATACTTTTTGTATCTCATATTTCCTTTCGCCTGTGATTATAGCGTAGTAAAAATAAGTAGTGCGAATTTTGTAAATTGGATTACTTAGGGGGACGGTTGATCAAGAACTTGTTTACGTTGGACTTGAAGACAATCATATTGTAGTCAGCTGGAAAGCAGCCAAACGGAAGAGAGTTCCACAGGCGTGCAGTTCTAAGACAGAAGCTTTGCTCGTGGAATCTACATCTAGGTCTAGCCACAAACAAGGTGTGTGGGAAATTAGTGATAATAGTTTCGGCCAAACGAGTGTAACCTTAATTTAATTTTATAAATAACTCTTTATTTTAATCTAATTTTATATATAACACTTTAAATTATTGCAATTTATATATAAATCTTTAATTTAATTTTATATATAACTATTTAATTTTAAATCTGTGAAAGTGAGGAACGATTAGACTATTATTAAGCACACCCTCCCTTCTGCTCATATTATCTTTTTCTTCTCTTTCTGTTATGGTTTGTCCACCCTACGAATAACAATGAAATCTTCCACTTACTATATAAAAAAAAAAAACAGGAGAATATGTCCGTATTATTTTGATTCATCGGACTACTGTTCTTATCTTGAATGTGATTTTCACAATGTTTCGGTCAATGTAACCTCCGACCTTCTTCAGGTGTAACTCGGGAATGTGTCTGTTGAACTCGGGAATAAGGATGGAATTTCGAGTGGAACCCTTTATTTACTTCACAGGAGTAGCGTGTTCTTGTTCCGTCAGCCATAACTGGTTAGAGGTCCTAAGTAATTCACAAATGTATTTTTTGATCACACTAAGATATGAACCTTTAGCCGTCAACAAGATACACCTGAAGAAGGTCGGAGGTTACATCGACTGAAACGTTGCGAAAATCAAACTCAAGATGACTCCAAATAATATGAATAGCCAATCTTCATCTCCAAAATTCAGAAACGTCAGGAGAATATGTCTCTTGACACTAGCACACAAGTTATGCAAAAATCATGTGTACATGGCAGTCGGACTGACGTATAACCACACTCTTCATTTGTTGTATTTGCTTTTCTGTTCAATATATTTTGTTTCCACTAGATATAGAGTTTGTGTTTTTCTTCTGGATCCTTACAAGAGCATAACATTTTTCCATCATTATGTCGGGTTAGACTTGACAGAAAGATGGATGGATGAATAAAGACCTGGCTAGAGTTAAGTTAATTTGGAAGTCAATTTATAAAAACCGTCCAATAAATGGCAGCATGTAAAAGACGTTAAACCGATGGTAGTGATGATGATGCTTATATATGGTATAATCACGCTGACACACCGGTTCCTGTCAGATCATCAGTTAAGCAACATTGAGTATAGTCAGTATCAAAATGGGTGACCATTTTGAAATTCCAGATACTGTATGTGCTCTCTGCGTATCTTGGTATTGTTTCCAGTCAGTCAGTCTTGAGCCTCTCCTTGCCATTGGACTAATTCAGGAGAGGTGCGGTTGTTGATTGTGCAACCCTTGCTTCAAAATTACATGTGCAGCTACCCTCATAGACGTGTCCGTTGTCTCTTGAGACTGAGCGGAGCCATTGATGATGATGATGCCGACTTCTGCTCATAAAGAAAGTCTCTGTTGTAGAAACATGTATGACCTCAAACGAACATCTTGACAACGGTTTACACATTGGCATAAACGACACGGAAACTAAACATTATCTACGTAAGAATCATAGAAATAATAAGATTAATAATTTGTTTTGCTAAATAATTCGATCGTGCTGCTCGTATCATTGTTATATTAGCGGAATCAATGGCGATATTTTAAAGAATTTGTTGCAAAGAACAAACAAACAAAAAAAAATAAATAAAAATCACTGAAGAAATCGATAGAAACAATAATAGATCTGTGTGATTGCCAATAATCAAATAAGAACAAACCGTCAGAAGTCAAACGTTTGAATAAACGAAGATGTTTTAATGAAGGTTATGTGGAGGTAATGGTGGTTAACGACACGTACTGACGATCTAGATATGCTAAGTTCAAACCCAGTCAGTTCCATAGTACCAATTTCATTTAGGAATGTTGGCAGCCTTCACATGTTTTGATTTTTTTTTTTAATTATATTTTTTTAATGAAAATCGCTGAAGACACGACATAAAGCCACTTGATATAAAGAACTAAAAATGCCATTACATGATCAATAATGCCAGCAACAGAATTAAGCCAACATGCAGATTCATATGAATTTACTGTTCAAGAATCACTTTCGCAGAAACATGGCAAAAAACAGTCATGTCGACAACCGTTTGCACATTGGTATAAACGGCAAGGAAGCTAGACGTTATCAGTTTATCAACATAAGAATATTTAACAGAAATAATAAGATTAATAATTTGTTTCGCTTATTTATTTCCATCGTTCTGATCCTATCAATAATTGTTATATTCTATGAATCGGTGGCGAAGTTTTAAAGAATTTGTTGCAAAGAACAAAAAAAAAAAATAAATAAATAAATAAAATTTTTTTTAAAAATCATTGAAGTAATCAATCGAAAAACAAATAATAGATCTGTGCGATTGCCAATAATTAAATAAATACAAACCACAAGAAATCAAGCAAACCCCCAAATTACAATTTTTGGGAGTATTTTATCTAAAAGGGTTTATTAAGATGTCCGTTGTCTCTTGAGACTGAACGGAGGCATTGATGATGATGATGATGATGATGATGATGATGATGATGATGACTTCTGCTCATAAAGAAAGTCTCTGTTGTAGAAACATGTACGACTTCAAACGAACATCTTAAAAGATATTGGCATAAACGACACGGAAACTAAACGTTAAGAATAATAGAAATAAGAATTTGTTTTGCTAAATTATTGCATCGTGCTGATCGTATCATTGTTATATTAGTTTTATTAAGACACAAAGTAAGCAAGATTCCCTGAATTTCAATTTTTTCTCAAGACCTTTGAAGCTTAAGTCTTAAATTTTTTTTTTAAGACATTTCATAGAATCAAATTCATTTAATGATTTCTGATCAAAATTGGAATAAGGATTCTACACAAAAGGATGAGGACGTAAATGGATGGTGACATTTAATGCTAGTAAGACTAAGCTCTTCTTTAACAATTACAAGAAACCTCTCCAACCACCGATATCCATGACAAATAACATCCTACCTGAGAATTCTTCCTCCAAACTCCTCGGCTTAACATTCACAGGAAATATGAACTGGAATAAATACATTGAGGATATTGCAAAGGCTGCTGCAAGGAAGGTGGGCTCCCTCTACCATGGTAGACAACTGCTCACAACTGAAAATATCCTGTACCTCTATAAGACCACCATTCGTACATGTATGGAGTATTGTTGCCACATCTGGGCTGGTGTATCTACCATTAGTCTCTCTCTCTCTCTCTTGGATAGGGTCCCAAAAAAGAGTCTGCAATCTAATAGGTCCCACGTTGTCAACTAGGCTCCAACTCCTGTCCCATCGCCCCTATGTTGCATCCCTGTATCTGTTTTACAAGTATTTTAATGGAACGTGCTCTGATGAATTCATTGCACTTGTGTCACTCAGTGTACATATTCCAGACAAACTCGCTTAGCAACACAATCACACCCCTTCACCGTTGAGGTCCCTAAATGTCAGAAAGTTTTCTACGTAAATAGCTTCTTCCCTAGATTAGCTAGACATTGGAATTCTCTTCCTGCTACCTGCTTCCTTAATTGCACTGACATGCAGAAGTTCAAATACAACGTAAACCAACATCTTTTGCGGTGAAAGTGAGTAAAAAAGAAAACATTGTACCTTGATTTTAATCTTTGTAAAGGGGCATAAAAGTGATGCAAAACTATTTTGTTCAGGGGAATTAATTTTGCTCGTCCTGGGACGGGTAGTTTTATTATATGGATGAAAACATTGTTATTGTATGGAAACAATAAATACGAGAGAGAGAGAGAGAGAGAGAGAGAAAAAGAGAGAGAGATAAACAATAAAGACGAGAAAGAGAGAGATTGACTTCTTTCTATTATTTTTATTATTATTATTATTTATATTATTAATATTATTATTATCTTTATCCTCCTCCTCCTCCTCCTCACCGATATATGTAAATCACTCATTTATAATTCTTATTCATTTCTAAGGTTTGGCATAAAAACGATTCCAAGTTGTCACGTTATCCGAAGCTTGAAAAGCTTTCCATATAATTCCAAAACGAAAAGACATAAAATCTCAATCTGTAAATTGTTTTGAAAACGGATTTAAAAAAACAAAAAAATCAAATGATCTGGGGAAACTACAGTCAGACGAGTAAATAAAAGGGAGCGTGACTAGTATGATAGATGCCGACGCGAACTATGAGATTGTCTAAACCGACTTAAACTCTACACAGATCTGTTGCATTTTCTTTCACTCTAATACCATTGACAAAAGGTATGAACCTCACCCTCCGGCTCAAATAGTAGCATTCATACAATGCATCATTTTTTTTCTAGAAATATATATTTTTTTTCCTATATACTTTAATCGATGCCTCTGTCCAGTCTCAAGAAACAATGGAACCTCTGTAAGGGAAGCAGCACGTGTAATTGTCAAGCAAGAGTTGCACAATCCCCAATCTCACCCATTTTGAATCGGCACTGCTTGGGTCCAGTGGAGAGGAGAACTGCTAGACGACTGGAAACCATACCGAGATAAACAGAGAGCACACACACAGCACCTGGAATTCGCGAATCGTCACTCATTTTAGTACTGACCAGGCTGAATGTTGCTTAACTTTGGAGATCTGACAGAAACCGGCGTGTCAACATGATTATGCTCTATATACTTAAATAAGACCAAATATATACTAAAATATCTTTAGTTCTGGGATTGAGTTATGTCTGAAAAAAATCCATTATAATTCTTCTAAACAACCTCTAAAGCGTTGATACGCCATAAAACAGAAAAAAAAATCAATTAACGTGTCCAATAAGTAATCTGACTCGCTTGACATAAAGTGACTCAAAAAAAGGGTTGATATCCCATTAACAGTGAATATAAAACTTATGTGAATACCATTTTTATTATTTGGATTACAGTTCTCATCTTAGATGTTACCCTCACAACGTTTCGGCTGATGTAACTTCCAACCGTCTTCAAGTGTATATTGTTGAACTTTGGAATCTGTGTGGAATTTAGAACCAAACCCTTTATTAATCCACGGGGGTATCTTTAAATATGCTGTCAATATGAAATCCCTCCTTTCCTCATGTCAAGATTGGCTTTCTAGATGGAATATATTCTATTTATAGGATTCTATATAGCTTTCTAAATATATATATATATATATATATATATATATATATATTATATATATATATATATATACACACATACCCGGTGTTGCCCGGTATTAAACATAATGTTAAATTCCTTTTAAAAAAGTGAAGTAAAATAAATAGAAAGAAACTGAGACGTACATATGAGTAATTTTTTTTTTTCTAAACAGTGCACTTCTTGTAAATATAAAAGTACTTGAGCTGAGATCAGAACCAAAACCTAAAGACAGTCAGTCAGGTATGATAACCATTAAGCTAGTTGGACATGATCTTTAAAAAGTTTTTCAAACCTACTTATTCTTAACGTAATGTGCACGATTTGCACATATGCAGTCGTGAAGCAGTTGTCAAACAGATAAATTCATTGAGTATATAGGTTGAGAAGTGTCCTCATACATTCTCGTGTGTGTATGTGTGTGTGTGTGTGTTGATGATGATTATAAATCTAGCTCTGCTTAGTAAAATCTTCTAACGTTGTGTCAGATTTTGTTTAGGGGCATTGTCTCTGATTATCATCTTTAAAGTGAGTTATTTCGTGTTTTTGATACGCTGTTCTTCTAATCTTTCTTGTTCACCCTTTTGTTTCTTTTTTATTTTGTTTTGGAATAGTGTGCTTGTTCTTTTTTTTATTAATAAGTGATTGTCTCTGAAGAGCAGCCTATAAAACCAAAGACAATATCTTCGTTACGGTACAGGTTGTTAAACGTGCATAAAACGTGAAAAAATAGCATTCACTGAAATAAAATTTAAAAAAACCGTTATAATTGTGTACTGATTTTTTCTTTTAGTCACTGGGATGCAATTAATTATATATATACACACACGCACACACACACACACACAGAGAAAGAGAGATTGATGGTTTCTAGCTTTAGATTGTGGTTTTAAAATCTTTTATGTCCTGTTAGATTACTAATTGTTAGATTGTTTAATGAGTTGAATAGTCTTATATATATATATATATATATATATATATATATATATATATATATATATATATATATATATATATATATATAAAGACTATTCAACTCATTAAAAAGGAGCAAAAGTTATAGCCATTGACATAGGAGTGTTTTATGCCAAACTTCTAGAGTATATGTGATATTGTGACGACTAATGTCTAACTATTCGTTGAACCGATACCATAATAATTAGTTTGCTGCACATTATCATAACAAAGGCCCATACAAAATTTCAGCTAGATCAGACCAGTAGTTTTCGAGTAAAAGCGGAACAGAAAGATAAACAAAGAGAAATATAATTTAGGTATAAATGAAAATTATTGAAGAAATAATATATATACAAAAATCATGCTGGAGTAGAAAGTAAACGCCCGCTTTCAGTATAAAAATTAATTTATGAAACAGTCTACCTTTTGTACGTATTAATTAAATTATGAACAATCAAACAGACAGAAATACAACTTTATTGTAATATATATATATATATATATATATATATATATATATATATATATATATATATTATTTACTATAATAATTATTAAATACCTACAGACACTAGTGTTTCATCTTTTCGGGAATCTTCAGTGCAGGATGTTACGATTAACACCAGTCGGTAGATTCGAACCCGGCGACAGAAGCCATCTCTGGCATCATTAGCAAGGACGTAATCCAGTCGACTACCGTTAACAGCATAAAATAACATTGAAATTCAAACATTTTATTTTAAATGTTTTTTACATCAGTCAGAGTGATCTAATCATTATATATATATATATATATATATATATATATATATACACACACACACACGCGCATGAACAAGAATATCTCTCTCACACACACACACACACACACACACACACACACACACACACCTGTAAATAAATCAGACGAAAACATCCATTTCTTATGCGAAAAATAAAACCCAAATCACTCAAAGCAATTATCTATGAAAAATTACAACAGAACATTACACATTATTTTTTTTAAGAGAGCTACACACCTTGAGAAAGGAAGAATGATAAGGAGGATGGGAGAAATGTCGCCAGGGAAAGAAACACCATTTTGTTTTTGATGAGTGGCAGCAGCTATACTGTCTGCTTTCTCCCTGACACAAGAAAATAAATTAAATAGAAATAAAACTAAAATCCTAAAAACTGGGTGAATTGCCTTCATTTAGCAGAACGCAAATCGAATGAGAAACAAGGAAAACTCTTTTCACATCCAGTTCCTTAAACAAATAAAACGACGGAAAGCAGCAGCAGCAGCGTATAAATGAAAACTAGTTGAGGTACTTGACACTGAGTACAAAATATTTACGAACTGTTTTTGTTATCGTTATAGGTAGGTTGAGAGATGATCTGCAAGAAGTGTAAGAAAATAGGAATTTCAATATGGAAAAAGTATATTTGGATGGTGAGTCTATGTACTTCGGTTATATATTAGGACCCTATGCCGGTAGGTAGAGATTATATTAACTAGTATGAATTTCGAAATTGTTTTATTAAATACATGTCAGGACGACCTGGCAGCAAACGGAGATGGATCCATTGCACCTAGCTTGATTTATGCGAAGGTTTAGAGGTCCGCTCCCTAGTCAAAGCACACTAGAACCAGGTGTCAATAATTACATAACTGATCACGTGTTCGAGGATGGGAATCGAGGAAGCTGAGAGATAAGATATGCCTGAAAATGTAAGAATCTAAGTGAATATTTCTCTGTCTGTTCAGCTAAGTAAGAAAATTAAATAAGGGATTAATTTTAGCCTTTCATTTATAAGGAATTAAATTGGTCTCTCCCCTTGTTGTCGTACTTCTTTCCCAAATAAAACCTTTGAATCCACCAATAAGTTTCCTTGTGTTTACATATAGGAGTTATTTGCCCGAAATAAATAACCACTAGACGATGCAGCAATACAAGTCAACGGTCACTCACATGGAAAGTGACGACGGAAAGATCAAACCGTATGTAAAAAAAGACTTTTATTTAATTGAATTGTTTATTGATCGCTCACTAGCGATAACCTACAAGTACAGCGAGTATGCGTCTGTTAGAAAACGCTCACGCGTACGTCTATGTGAAAAGATTATGTGCTTCCCTTTTGTTTGTTTTTGTTTTGTTTTTTACTTGGGAGTCACCACTTATCAAGGTCCGAAGGCTACATGAGGATATGGGTTAATGAATATAAGATGGTCGTGTAGTAATCGTTAATGGTGTGGATTCGATAGAATTTGATTATTTATGAGGATGGCTCAACAAGAATTTGTTTACATTGGATTTGAAGGTTACCATTCAACCAGGAAGCAGGCCAGCGGAACAGTGGTCCAAAGGCGGGCAGTTCTGCGAAAAAAAGCTTTGTTCATGGAATCTGCGTTTAGATTTAGGCACAGATAGAGAGTGGGGGAAATTGTATATAGTGATTGTAGCTAGTCAACATGGGCTCAATAGCGAGTCTCTACAATGAACAAAATCATTATCGCTGACTTCCTCCTTTTCTGTGACTGACCTAGATATTCCTAAATTAAATCAGTTCTAAGTTAGATCTTCATATTATATACAAGTTTAGTGACGATTGGTCAAGCGATGTAAATGCTTAGGCAGTACACAAACAAACGAACGTAGTTACAAACTAAATGGAAATTATAATCTTTGTGGCGGAAATAATTAGTAAATGTTAATGTGGTGAATTTATGCAAAATATTACTTACATTTTTCATCAAAATTATATATTCATCCACCAAAAAAAAAACAAAAAAACAAAAAAAAAAACACTAAAACCATTGGAAACGTAGTCATAATGCTTTTCTCTTTAATCCAATATTATCGTAAATGGAACATTTTTTGTTGGGAGATTTGAATCATTTGTTCACATATTAGATCATGTTAATGTACTGATGTATTTGTATAGCGCAAGTTAATTCATATCAATATATTTGAAGAAAACACATTTATTTCAGAAAAAAAAAAAAAAAAAATCTTTGTGCAAAAAAAAAAAAAAAGGAAAAGAAAAGAAAGATAGTGTGATTTCCATGTCTGTGTGCGGTGTTGAAAACAAGTGGATGCTATATATATATATATATATATATATATATATATATATATATATATATATATATATATATATATATATATACGCTCAAATAATGGCAAGCTGTTTATCGACTTTACCATAGCATTTTTTTTTTCAGTTAAATAAAAATTCAGAATAAATTCTGAGAGAATTTCGTCAGCATTGGCGTTATTAATTGGTTGTCAAAAAATATGAGGCATGGAGAGAGAGAGAGAGAGAGAGAGAGAGAGACAGACAGACAGACAGACAGACAGACAGAGTGAGAGAGAGGGATGAGAGACACAGAAAAACAGAAGAGTAAACAATTGCTAAAGTTTTTAAAATACATTAGAAATTATTGGGGGCGGGGTATTTAATCTATTTTAATGGCAAGTATGGAAGACCCAAAATGCCAAAAGAGTCACTTTGCTCTCTCTTAAACAGTGAAGAAATATAAATTATCCAGCAATAATAATAATAATAATAATAATAATAATAATAATAATAATAATAATAAAAAGTGAATTTTTTCCTATTATGCATAGTACTCAATTTTACTATAAAAAGTTGGAGTTACGGCTCAAACTCACATGGTTTGTAGATAAAGTCTTGCTATGTGAAATACGTGAAACAGTAAACAAACTGCCAACGCGTGTTGTGCAGTAGAAAAATAATCAAATGTGAATCTCCTGATATTAATTGGATTACTTCGACTATATTAACTGTTATTTTCATAACGTTTTGGCCGCTGTAACCTTTGATCTCCTTCAAGTATATGTTGTCAAACCCAGGAATCTTTCTGTTGAGTACGAGAATCTGCACAGAATTTCAAATGGACCCTTTATTTAATCAATGAAGGTAGCATGCTCTCGTTTCGTCAGCCATGACCAGGTAGAAATAGAAGGTAAAATTCATTTGGAAGTTGGAGATTAAAGGTTCAATTCTCAGTGCAGGTGATGCTAAAAATACAATTGTGGATTGCAATTATTTAAGATTTCTGCCCAGTCATGGTGAACGGAATGAGAGCATGCTACCTTAAACCCGACAAGCAACAAAATCCCACCCCTTCACAGTGAATTAAATAGAGAATTCCATTCCGAATCCTGCGCATATTCCAGAGTTCAACAAGATGCATCTGAAGAAGATTGAAGCTTACATCGGCCAAAATGTTGAGGGGAATAATCCTCAAGATGAGAACAGTTGTCCAAATAATCAAAATAATACGAATTATTAATCCTCATATTTAACGTCTTCATTAGGTATGGGCCAAATGAATGCCGATACTCAAAATGTGTAAACATTTTGACCCCTGCCTTTACTTAAAAATTCACCAAAAATCAGGAAATTAACCAATTTTAATGAAATTTTCAGTATCTATCAAATAATGATCGCGGAATATAATGAACTATTTTAAATCTTAGTGGAAATGTATTATTTTGTTTAAACAAAAAATACCTTTACTAAAGTTATGGTTTTCAGTAGTAAATAAAAAACGCAAGAATTTATTTTTGCTTTTTTTATATAAATAAAGCATCGTAATCTGTAAAAAAAAAAAAAAAAAAAAAAAAAAAAAATTTACAGGAATATTACGAAAAAAGCTCTTAAGTCCGTATTAATGAATTCGATATAACTTGTAGAAAAATGAACTACTCGAACTATCGATATTACCATTGAATTAAACATTGTTTATTTAATATTTCCACACAAAAAAATTATAATAGCAAAAATATTTCTACTTATTTTTAAATTACAGATTTCGCCTAATTTTTATATGCATGATTTTAATAATTTCCTTGCTTGTGAAACTTTCAGTGTAACATAATTTTTTATATAATCTCGTATAATAAATTTAAAAAAAATAATTTAAAAATAGTATCATAAAAAATAATTGCATTAAACATGATAAAAATTGATACAAACGTTCAGAATATGAACGAAATAAATAAATAAATAAAATAAAATGAATATACATAAACGATCACACATATATGTATGTATATGTATATATATATATATATATATATGTGTGCATATATGTATGTACACATATGTATATTTATATATAAACTAAAAAAAAAATGTCTGCCTTAAACCATTAACCTAGTTTTAAAACAGATCCTTTGTTCGATAAAATGCATGCCCATTGGCTGATAGGAAGGTGCGCGGTGGATACTAGAAAGCTGGTTGATTGTTGCTATTTCTTCTAATGAGTTAAGGGCAAAATAGATTCACTGATTGATAAATTAATTAAGTGGTTGAATTTGTGCTACGAAACAGATGCTGTCAAGAATTGTGAATGTCAACTGAATAAAAGGAATAAATTGTAAGATGTTCAACATCATGAAATTTGGAATATAGACTTTTGCCATTTATTCATTATATATATATATATATATAACTACTAACAAACTAACAAAAACAATAGAAAATAAACAAATAAATAAATTAAATAAACATGAATATGCATAAACGATCACGCATATATGTATGTATATATATATATATATATATATATATATATATATATATATATATATATATATATATGTGCATATATGTGTGTACACATATGTATATTTATATATAAACTAAAAAAAAAATGTCTGCCTTAAAACACTAACCTAGTTTTAAAACAGATCCCTTGTCCGATAAATACATGCCCATTGGCTGATAGGAAGGGGCGCGGTGGATACTAGAAAGCTGATTGGCTAACTAAATCCTCAATAGAAGAGGACCATATAAAACCGATAAACAACCACAGAATTCTCGCATAAGCCTGAGGAATCCTAGAGTGGATGAAACGCCGAATATTCAGTGTAGCTTAATCGCCATATATATTTTATAAATTACTATATATATATATATATATATATATATATATATATATATATATATATATATATATATATATATTATTTGTGCATATTTAAGCGGTGAATCTAGTATATATGTTTTCCATCAGAAAAGGTAAAAGTGACATGAATAAATTCTAACAGTAGTGTGGACTTGTGGTCTCAGTTTCGCTTGTAATATCACAAGTAAACTTGTTCTTTATTGTAGACTCGAGCAAAAAAGGTTTTGCTGCATCATATCGCAAAGACAGTGACTATCATGGAGTTTCTGTGAAAAGATTCCTTTTTGAATATGTTGCTCGGCAAAAGCGATAAACCTCAAATGATGAAGGGAAAAAAGAAAAGACAAAGCTAGGTTCATTTCATTGTTATTTTGAATCGCAATAAAGCCAAAAAAGGGAGCCGATTTGGAGAGAATGAAAGCCTGATTTTAGATAAAACTATCTTTCCCAGCCTCCATCTGCAGCTAAAAATAAAAGCACAGACGAGTTTTACATTCCTGAATTTTTTAGATGAGGGTTGATTATTCATATTATTTAGCTTTTTCAGACTACTACTCTCATCTTAAGTGTTATTTTCACAACGTTTCAGTCAGTGTAACCTCTGACCATCTTCAAGTTTATTTTGTTGAACCTGTGACTTTTTCTGTCGAACATGGGAATCTGCAGGAAATTTCGAATGGGACCCTTTATTTAATCTACAGGGGCAGCATGTCTTCATGGAGTGGGTAGAAATCCTAAGTAATTTGCAATTGTATCATCCCCACTGAGGATTGAATCTTCAATCTCCAAAACAGGTGTAACTTTACAACTGAAGTTTACCAAGTACTTTATCCATTATGCCACGGGTCATTGTTTTATGTTATTTTATTTTGCTTGACATATATTCATTTGCAAATCTTTAGTTTATCCCAATAAATTCCCACTTACAAAAAAAAAAAATAGGTTGTTTTGGTTGACGGCATATCAACCCTTTACAAATTACTTTATTGAGTAATTTGGGTAAAAGGCTTCAAGTTCTTTATATCTTCAAATATTTATTCATGGTGTTTGGTTTGGTTGTTTTGTAAAGGAAAACTGTTGTTTTTGTTTTAGATTTTGCAGAACATGATTAAATTTTGCAAAGAGAAACGAAAAAACAATAACAACAATGTTTGGTGCATTTTAGGTCAGGAGGACAGTATCTTCAGACAGCCTGATCTGGTTGTACAAGGACAAAAAAAAAGAAGAGAAATCTATTATCAAATAAACGGAATTTTCTGATATATATATATATATATATATATATATATATATATATATATATATATATATATATAAAGTTGAATGTGTGTGTGTGTGTGCCTGGTCACGAATAGGCTCCTATATGGTTGACTATTTTAAAAAATTGATTACATATAATGATAGAAGATATATCGAAACACATAGATGGGTATGTTTGATCTGGCAGAACGGTGATTCATTAAAATTGTGGGGTCTGCGTTCGGGCCTGGTCCACAAAGTATGGAAATAAAAAATTTAAAAATTAAAAAAAAAAAAGTTTGCAAGTGTTTTTGATATAGATGTTACATAATAATACTTTGATAAGTATGTTTTAACTTAAATAGGGATGGTATAATAAAATTGTGGGGTCTGCGTTCACGCCTGGCCTTCATAGAATGGAAATAGGCTCAAACATTAATAAAGACTTTTCATATCTATCTGCGTAAGTATACTTTGATAATTATGTTTCAGTTTGAAGAAATATGATATAATAAAATTAGTGGGTGTTCGTTCGCACCTTACCTCCATAGAATGGAAATATGTTACAAAGTTTAACAAGGTTTTTTTTAATATAGATCCACAGAATATTGTGATAAGTGTTTCAGTGTGAACAGGTATGGTATAATAAATTATTGGGTTTATCTATTTTATTTTTACTTTCATCATATTTTGATTTGGTTTTGATGCCCCCAAATTCAAAGCTATCTCTTTACAATCCTTTCTTTTCATAACCTATCATACTTTCATAAATGAGAGTCCATTTTCTGCAGGCTGTTTTTGAACCCAGTCAACGACGGGTACTTTTGCTAGTATATATATATATATATATATATATATATATATATATATATATATATAACATAAATTATCTCTTCTCTTCCCTTTCTATCTGTCTTCTTTCTTCTATCCATCTCCTATTCTATTTATCTATTCTATATTAATAAAATGATAACGATCTTCTATCGTCTTTCTATCTATCTATTCTTTCTATATTAATAAAATGATAACGATTTTTCCCCTCTACAAAAATTACATTATAGTTTTGCAAACGCAGACGCCACATAAAAATTCAATATAGTCCAACTACCAGCCATTATCTGATGCAGGTTTTTTTAATTATTATCAGCCGTTTCCATCTGTTAGCAGAAATTATTATATTAATTACTAGGAGAGTAACTTTCATTCACATGTCATCTTCACATGTGGTAGCACGATAATGACTCTCTCATTATTTTCTACTCTTCCTCTCCTCAAAGCGACTAGCAACATTAATACGTTTGCCACATCTTTTCCCAACAGCGCCGTCCTTTTATAAAATAAAATCATTAGTGAAAATAATCGTTTTTAAAAGTAAAATCGTAAAATACGTCTTGTGGAGGCTTCTTGGTTAGTCATCAGTGAAGAACTGGTATCAAATTATCAGACTCCTTCTACCAGCCACCCAGGCATTTCTCAAAAGAGAGATGCTTCCTCCCTGAATGTTACATCATGCTGTGCATCGCATAAAACACTAAAACCTAAATGGCATAACAATAAAACATACTGTATGCGGCAATCAACATCTAGCAATGAAATAAATTCATTCAAGAAAATTAAACAAAATCCAAATATCAAAAAAACGAAAATAAATACAAATATTGGAAACTAGGCGTTTTTCACATTAAAAACAGACAAATGTTATAGTTCGTTGGCTTAGAATAAGTGCTTTATATCAAACTTCTAGAGTAAAAGTGGTATTATGGTGACTAATCCCTATTAATCTTTAACTGTGTATTAAACGAATACCATAATATTTAGTCCACCGCACCTCATTATAACAAAAGTCTAAACAAAATTTCAGCCAGATCAGTGAAGTAGTTTCCCAGAAAAAGTGGGTCCGCCAGATAGACTGAAAGAAATATAATATAGATTACTTCCAAATAAAATTTAATCCCCCCCTCTCTCTCTCTCTCTCTCTCTCTCTCTCTCTCTCTCTCTCTCTCTCTCTCTCTCTCTCTCTGTACGTATATGAGTCTGATACTGGCTCTTTTACGGTTCGCCTGCTATTTCTGTGTGATCTGTTTTGAGATAGACAGAAGTGGTCCGTCCACAACTTTAGTTGCTTTGAGACTCTAGGCTACTAAATACCAGCCTAGTATCCATTCTCATGAATCAGTCCAATAGAAACTGGGACATTTCAGTGGGTTTTTATCTATCAGGCTTAGATAGTCATCCTGGGTAGTCCTAGAAGGTCTACTCTTTCAGGACTTGTATCCTTTCTCTTTGGAGTGGGGTAAGTTTATTGCTTACTACTTGAGGGGATGCTGTCGGGACTGCTCTCCTTTTAGGGATGCTGGCTTCGTCTTCTTCCCCTTCCGACCTTGTGTCACATCTTCATGTGTTGGGAAGGAAATAAATACTAGTCTATTTATATGAATGTCATATATGTGCGTGTCTTATTCTGTGAGTCTGGACCTTTTCCCCCATTTTCTTCCCTCTCCCCGTTTTCTTTTTTTCTCTCACTCTCTCCTTCTATCTTCCTATACCGCTTTCTCTTTATCTCTCTCTTTCCCTTGATTTCTCCCTATCCCTATCTCCTTTTCCATATATCTCTTGTTTACTCTTTTATCTCTCTCTCTCTCTATATATATATATATATATATATATATATATATATATATATATATATATATATATATACTAGCAACAGTACCCGTCGTTGACTGGGTTCAAAAACAGCCTACAGAAAATTGATTTATGAAAGTATGATAGGTTATGAAAAGGAAGGGTTGTAAAGAGATAGCTTCGAATGTGGTGGTATCAAAACCAAAGCAAAATATGATGAAAGTAAAAATAAAATAGATAAACCCAATAATTTATTATGCCATACCTGTTCACACTGAAACACTTATCACAATATTCTGTGGATATATATTAAAAAAACCTTGTTAAACTTTGTGACATATTTCCATTCTATGGAGGAAAGGTGCGAACGAACACCCACTAATTTTATTATACCATATCTCTTCAAACTGAAACATAATTATCAAAGTATACTTACGCAGATAGATATGAAAAGTCTTTATTAAAGTTCGTGCCTATTTCCATTCTATGGAGACCATGCGCGAACGCAGACCCCACAGTGTTATTATACCATCCTGTTTAAGTTAAAACATACTTATCAAAGTATTATTATGTACATCTATATCAAAACACTTGTAACCGTTTTTTTTTTAATTTTTAATTTTTTTATTTTCATACTTTGTGAACCAGGTGCATATGCAGACCCCACAATTTTAATGCATCATCATTATGCCAGATCAAACATACCCATTCCTGTGTCTCGATACATCTTCTATCATTATATGTGATCAGTTTTCTATAATAGTCAACCATATAGGAGCCTATTCGTGACCAGACATACACACAGACGTTCAGCCTTTTCCCTCTTTCTGCTCTATCTCTCTTAAACAGAAAATCTCTTTTCTTTCTTTCTTTCTTTCTTTCTTTCTTTCTTACTTGATGTGTACACTTTTCTTTCATCATCTCACGCTGTTTCTAAATGTTAGCCTATGTGTTTCTCTTGCTCTTTTCTTTTTAACCGTACCTGTGACTGTCCTGTTTCTCTATCCTACCCCCCCTCTCTCTCTCTCTCTCTCTCTCTCTCTTGTAAGAAAAGAAGAGATTCGGACAATTTCTGTTTGTAAACTCTGTTACACACACACACACACACACACACACACACACACACACACACACACACACACATCAAGCAGTCACTTTGGTAACGTTAAGCAGATTAAACATTTTTAGAGCTTTCCTATTTCGAAGTTTATTTCAGAAACACAAATAATCTTGAGAACGGATTCACTCACTAATGAAAGCTACGGCAAATAAGTACCAGAAGATGGAGATGTGTGCGCAACCCTTAAATTCATATCAGTGTTGTCGGTTTCAACAAAGAAATATTTTAACAAGACTCTAAGACAGGGATTCGTAACGCCTTGGCAAGGTTGGGGGAAGCGGGCGGCATGTAGGCTTGTTAGAAGTAGCTTAAGATATTTTATTTCATCAATTACATCTTTCAAGCTCTTACACGTTTTTGCTTGTTTAAGTGCAAAGTCATTGCAATATGAACATGACAGCTTTACATGTCCGTGTTCCATCTGCTTCTGCCTACTTGTGTGAGGATTTTCTACTCTTGTCAATAGAAAAGCAAATAATAGGAACAGTTTAGATGCTGGAGATGACAGGAGACGAGTTCTAACAAACCCTCTGCCACAAATTCCGAAGTTTGCTGCAGAAGTGCAATATCGGGCTGGGTTGCAGAGCTTTTCAAACATATGCTAATATTTGAGTAAAATAAAATAGGCATCAAGTGCGCTTGAAAGCCAAATCATAACGCAATATTAGGAAAATAAACAAATATTTTACTTGCTTGAAATTTATAATTTATATATATTTCAGAGTCAAACTCCATCCTCAGTATGTTGTTTTCCTTCTTTTTTTCTTTCCATGTTGTAAAGTTTACGACATGGCAAGAAAGAAGAAGAAGAAGAAGAAGAAGAAGAAGAAGAAGAAGAAGAAGAAGAAAACAACGTAGTGAGGATGAAGTTTGACTCTGAAACATATTTAAATTATAAATTTCAAGCAATTAAAATATTTGTTTATTTTCCTAATATTGCGTTGTGATTTGGCTTTCAAGCGGACTTGATGCCTATTTTATTTTATTTTATTCAAATTAAATCAACACTTTTATAATCGAACTCACATCCTTGACATATGATAATATCATTTTAAGATATGTTTTTTGTTTGTGAATTCAGGTTCGACCAACATGCTTTAATTTGGTAATAAATAATTACAGAATGTTAAAATATGTTTTTACGTGTTTCTGTTAAGCCCTAAGTAGGGGGTTACATGGGTTTCTGCTCTGCAAGGTCGCGACTGATCGTAACGCTTCAACACACGAAAGACGTAATGAAGGACTGCCTTTTCCCCTCCAAGCCGAGTTCTTTCATCTGCGTCAGATCTCGCCCACTCACGCGGGCTTCTGTTCTTCACGTCTTCTCGCCTAAAACCAGATACAGTTCTGATGTTTTCTCTTTTCTTCTTCTTCTTTCCATATGCAAGTGGCAGAGGAACATACCCTTGGTCTTTTTGAGGTAAGGCTATTTGTGACATCACGACTACAGTTTAAAACTTTTGAGGGGGTTACGAGTGCCAAAAGTTTGGGAAACGCTGCGGTACTTATGTATTTTTGGTACCGCGCTGAAATGATAACGTTATTATTTCGAAAGCCATTCTTAACGTGGGGAGGGTGTTTTGTAAGTATTCTGTGCTTCTACCTAACAATTTAATAATAAAAAAAAAGATATCGTGAAACTTGAATTTAACCTGAAAAAACTATTTAAAAATAGCGCGGTACCAAAAATACATAAGCACCAATCCTATGACGAACATTCGTAGCATTACTAATTTCTATTTCTTTAGTATTAACAAAAACAAACTTAGAAGAAATAGGATAGCACTTTCTTTGGAAAATCATTTTGAAATGAATATTAAAATTTGGAATTTAGGAAAGCCAAAAACGATATACAGCTTAACCCGGATATAAAAGATTCGAATACAAGAAAACGGATATAAGGGAGATTTTTTTTTTCTTTTTTAAAGCCTGTGTTAATGTATAGTGTAACCCGGGTATAAGAGCGCTATAGGACCACGAGAAGACGTCTCTTATATCCGGGTTAAACTGTAGGATTTCGTTTTTCCTTTAAAAGAAATATTTACCTTTAAATATATAAAGCAAGCTTTCGTCTTGATCAAGTCTTTTTTTGTTCATTTTTTTTTTTCTCTTGGAGATATAAAAATTTCTCTGAGTTATAATAAAATCTGCACATTCAGAATAAAAATACTCTTCCAGAATTTTATGTGACAGACAGATGGACAAATTTTATGTGACAGACTGACGGACAATTGAACACCTAGAATGTTTGTACATATCTGGGAGGTCTCGTACTCGCACCTGAGAGGATATTACAAAGCCACCATTCGTTCATGCATAGAGTACTGTTGATAGACCTGGGCTGATGCATCTACCACTAGTCTCTCACTCTTAGAAAAAGTCAGAAAAAGAGTCTCAAATCTAATAGGTTCTGCACTATTGACTTAGCTCCAACCTCTGTCCCATCACTGCAATTTTGCATTCCTGTGCCTGTTTTACAAGCACTTTAATGGAATGTGCTGATGAACTCATAGCACTTGTGCTCCCTCGACGTACATACTCCCGACCAATCCAACAAGAAGCAAAATTCTACCTCTTCACTGTTATGGTCTCTGGATGCGGGACGCTTTTCTATGCTTATAGTTTCTTCCCTTGAACTGCTAGACTTTAGAATCCCTGTCCCCGTTTCCTGCTTCCCTGATTGTATTAAAATGCAGAAGTTTAAATGTAATGCTAACAGACATCTTGCAGCATAACTCCCCATGGTTAAACATGATCCCAAACAGTAGTCCTTTATGTCCAATTAGTAATACGTCTTGTTTTATGTGAAAAAGAGTTAAAAAAAAAAAAAGAAGCTGATTGATGGAGAATTCAAAGATGAAAATCTTATTCCGAAGTTGCACCTGATAAACCGGAAAATCAGCCGATAGAGGGAGGTCGTGATGAACTGGATATTGCCCTACTATTTCCAACTTAAGCATAACAGAACAAATGATTGCTATCTAAAACTTAAGCATGACAGACCAAATACAATACTATTTCAAACTCAAAAATGACAGACAAAAAAAATGTTCAAAATTAATCGTGACAGACCAAATGGTAAAACTTGCGGAGAATGCTAAAATGTTGTTTTAAAAATGGAACGGAAATTTCGTTCCGTTTTAATCTTTTTTTTTTTAATTATTATTGTGCCCCCCCCCAAGAAAAACGAAAATAATCGAAAGAATAATATTCAACAATCGGGCTTTTTATATATAAAAAAAAACGAAAGACTTTTTTTATATAAAAATAAAATGTTATAAACAAAAACGAAATAATTTAATTTTTAAATGAAAAAAGTCAATTTGATATATCTTTTTGGTAATTTTTTTTTTTTTTTTTTTACATGTCCAACTCACCGTTTGCATGGGAAATGTCGACTTTTATAGCTTTTCGAGTATGCTTACAACGAATAAACACCCCAACCACCTCATGTTAAGAACGGTTTTCGGAATAGACACCACTCAGCCTTGTCAGCATACCCGAAAAACTATAAAAGTTGACATGTCGAATGTGAACGATGAGTAATGTAAAAATGTACCGAATTTAAAACGGAACGAAATTTAAATTTCCGTTCCATTTTTTTACAACAACCGTAAAACAGAGCATTCTCCGCAAGTTTTACCGACCAAATACAACGCTGTTTCAAAATTAAGAATGACAGACCAAAAATATCTTCAAAATTAAGCGTGACAGACCAAATAAAATGCCATTTCCAACTTAAGCATCACTGCATCTAAAATAAAATGCATGATGAATGGAACTTCATAAAAATGCAAGCACAGATATAAAAAAAAAAAGCAACAAGAAACAAAAAAATTCAATGACGCGTCATCCACCAGATTTTTTCTGTGTGCGATTGGTTTTTACCAAGGGACATTTTTGGCAATTGTCAATATTGATCAACTGTAGCAATCGCTTGTTGTTGTTTCCTTAGATGAAAGTATCAATTTAGCACAGCAAGGACGATAAGTTCAATGATGCATTCATCGGCGTTGCATCGCTCGTAGTCGTGTGATTGATTTTTGGGGAGTTTTTTATCCGATCGTTTTTTTACGACATATCAAATCTTTTGGGGCTTTTTTATCCTCCAACTCATCATATCTAGGATAGGCATTCAATAAGTAATGCTTCTGGCCTATTTCTCATAGCAGTAGAGCAACGAAATTTGGCACAGTTATTAATCTTTTATATATATATATATATATATATATATATATATATATATATATATATATATATATATATAAAACACCCAGAGTTACACATCGAATCCGACAACATTATCGGAGACATTGTCTGCTGCTAGACAAAGCGAAATGCTCTATGAGCGACTCTGAAGTGGCCACAAGAAGGAGCAGGCTTTCTTAAATAATAGCCTTAACAGGTATCAGGGACCAAGTGGGGCCCCAACTAGATTTAGGGTACTCAAAACCGAACCTTACAGCAGCTGTAATGCTGTAAGATATGTTTTGTGGGTGTGCTACGACAAGACTGCAGCGAGGGCGTTCCAGCTATAATAGGCTGGAATGAGACTGGCAATGGTCACCTGAAGAAAGATTAAATAACTTCACTTCAGGAAAAAACAAGGCCAAGTTGACGCTTGCATTCTGGAGTCGGCAGACGTGACATAGCATGCGTCTGGTTTCAACTGGTCTTTATAAAAATATGCTCCTCATTGTTAAATCTTAAATAAATTATATATATTTTTTATAAAAATGCATTTGTCCGCTATTTTTGTATAAGTGTTCAATTCCAGCATGCCATTAATGCCGACAATGGAAAGATGCCTGTAACGATGTAATGAAGACAAGAAACGACCCATGCCAGCCAGTTATAGCCGACGACATATCGACCCGTTTTTGTTGATGTTTCCAACATGTGCCTATCGTTTGGATATCGTTTAATCACCCAGGGAGCTGGTTGCGTTCCCAGGACGTTCATCAACCAAGCAACTCTCCCCGGGGAAACGATAGTGCCATAGATACAGCTTCTAAAGGTCGTTTTTTTAAGAACACCTCAGGTTGGTTCTCCAACCATGATGTGAGTTTAGGAATCAAGTCAGCATCATCTGGGGAACACTTTCCTTTCAAAAACAATTTCATAGCTGATAAGAGATAAAAGTCAGAGGGTGCAAGGTCAGGAGAGTAGGGAGGATTTCATAGCTATATTGCTGAGCTCCTGATCTAATGATATGTACGTTGTGGACTGGAGCATTGGCTTGCAGGAGGAGGATATCTTTGCTGATCTTTCCCCATCTCTTGATTCTGATAGCTTCTGTTAATTTCCTCAAAACAGAAACATAATAGGCTCCTATAATCATGATACTATTTGCCAGGATATCTGTCATCACTACTCCGTTCTGGTTTTAATAGTTTTTTTTTACCATATCTTAATCTTTCATTCGATTTCATATCTAAATATTATTAAGCCAGTTTTTATGCATATTTGCATAATTCTAACCCTTCTCCTCTTCTGATGAGAAGCATTTAGCTTCGAAATGCCGTGGCCTAAAGAAGTTTCTTTTTTTTCTTCTTAATTTTCATACTTCTATTATTCCTTGTTGTTCTAATGTAAAAATAAAGTTATATAACTTTTATTCCTCATCTTTCATTATATATATATATATATATATATATATATATATATATATATGGGGGGGAGTTAAAGGAAGAGAATAAAATCAATTCTTTAGGAGAAGACTTATCAGGATAATACGAAGCTCAACACAATGTATTGGAGCTTATTTAGAAGTAAATAAAGAATGAAAATGAAGGTATAAAAACTATATATTAATATATATAAAATTATTCATTTATTCAATAAGTCAATTAATTAGGGGTGTTGGGTAAGTGAGGACTCTTTATATCATGGTATTTCGAAACCTAGCATCTTCTCCACTCTCCTGATGAGAAGCATTCAATAAATATACCACGGTATAAAGAGTCCTTACTTACCCAGCACCCTTAATTAATGGATATCCTGATTGAATAAATAAGTAAATAAATATTAATATATAGTTTTATACCTTCATTTTCCTTCTTTATATATATATTATATATATATATATATTATATATATATATATATATATATATATATATATATATATATATTTGAAGCTATCACTACAGAACGTATTGAACTTCACCAATCTACTACGCTTCCAAATAGTAGCTCCTTACATCCAAGTAGTATTACGCCTTGTTTGAAGTAAAAAAAAAAAAAAAGCGTATGAATGACAAAGGCAAACATAACTATTATATGAAAATTAAGTTTGACTGACTGATGGAAACTTTAGTATGACAGAGTAACCAAAAAAATGCTATTTCAAACTTAACTGTAAAAAACTGACGGATAGAGAAATCAGAAGTTAAAATCTTATTTCGAAGTTGCACCTAATAAATTGACAAGTCAGCCGACAGAGGGAGATTGTAACGAAGTGGATATTGCCCTACTATTTCCAACTTAACCATAACAGAATAAATAAAATGCTATTTCAAACTTAAGCATGGCAGATCAAATAAAATAATATTTTTAACTTAAGGCGAAATACAATGCTATTTCAAATTTGGTTGTTTTGTTTTATGGCCTATTAACCCTTTTCAGATTATTTAATGCCAAATCCAATTATTTTGGAAACAGTTTTTTATGCTTCAAGTTCTTTATATCTTCAAATATTAATTTGTAGAGTTTGGTTTAGTTTGGATGTTTTGTTTTACGACACATCAACCCTTTTCGAGTTATTTAATGGCGCATCCAGTTTTTTCTTGTTTTTTTGGGTTTTTTTTTTTGGAAACAGTATTTATGTTTCATTCAGTTATTTTGTAGAAGGTTTTTATTCTTTAAGCTCTTTGTATCTTCAATTGCTAGTTTGTAGTGTTTGGTTTGGTTTGGTTTGGTTGTTCTATAGTAAATTTTATCGTTTTTCTATCCTACCCTGCAGAACATGAATGAGTTTTGCCATGGGAGAAGAAAAAGGGTTACAGCATTAATGTTTGGTATATTTTAAGTTAGGAAACCAGTAAGGAAGTGTGGGAGATAGAAAGAGAAAAGGGAAATCGAAAGGGGGAAAATGTGCGTTGTTTTTATTGTTGGTTTTGCAGAACATAATTAAGTTTTGTAAAAGTAGAAAAACAAAAGCATCAATGTTAGGTGCATTTCATCTCAGGAAGTCAATATCTTCAGACAGCCTGATCTGGTATCACCAGTATTTCGAATTTAAGACAAAATTGTTGCATTTCACCAATCTACCACACTTCCAAATCATGCTTTACATAAGACTTAGGCATCATTTTTCGGTTCTTATTCGTTATTGTAACAAAAGTCGAAAATCAAAATATTGAATTTCAAGTGAAAGTCAATGGTATGTACTGAACTGTCATGTCGCAGTAATGAAAATATTAAAAAGTTACAAAGAAAGCGATCAGGTTTTCGAAGACAATTAGTGAAAATTAAGTTTTGCTAAATTGGCCCAAGATTTTCAGTTTTCAGAAAATATTTACCTCCCTCTTGTTACAATCGAACTCTCCATTTTTTTCCTTTTTTTTTTTTGCAAATTGCTTTTGAAAATCATTTTCATTATGAATTAATTCCTTACCTTATCGTTTTTCACAATTTTTGGATATGTTCATTACCGCGACATGACAATACATTAGATACCTCTGGTCTCACTTGAAATTCAATATTTGAATTTTCGAATTTTGCTACAATAATGAAGTACCAATTTTTCTTGACTATTTTTTTTTTGTCTCAATTTAAGCAGATTAGATTTATTGCGTTGTTCATTGGAATTCCTCATCCATAGTGTATAACCGCACAAGACTTCTGAGATGAAATTATAATTACAAATGATGATATAATCAGCTGAAGTGTAACAGAGTCAGTTAGTCTGGGTTTAGCAGCAGCAGCCATATGCAAATGATCAAGCCGGCTGTACGATGTGACGTCACAGCAGAGATAAAAAGGACACACGTGTTCGAAAAAGCAGTGTTCAGAGAAATGGTGTTCGAGGCGTGGTCGGAAGCATGTGGTTCGAGATACAGAGGATTCGAGATGCGTTTGAGAGAAGTGGGATTTGAGATGTGTTCGAGATGCATGAATGGCGTCAGAGCAGAGCAGAGCCAAAAAGTCACATGTGACCGGAGAAGGAGAAATAAATTGTTTAAATATTTAGAAAAAAAATGATGCGTTGTTGGAAATATCAGAGATAAAGTCTTTTGTTAAAAGAAAAAAAGAAAGAAAGTGAGTAGAGCTTTTTTCTTTTCTTCTATTTCTTGTGACGGTATCTACAACGTGTTGGGTCCGTTAAAACATTATGACACCGTTAAAAAAAAAAAGGTGTATAACCTTACAGAGGAAAACAGGGGTGTAGAAGGAAGGCAAAGTGTGACCGGAAGAAAGCCTCAAAAGAAATAATTAAGAAAAAGAAAAGTCATTGCGCTGTCTTGAAATTGTGTTTTTTCAGTATTTCATCAAATGTTCAATAATAATTCTCCTTGAAGCTTCCCCTAAAATAGAGACGACATTTCATAACATACGTATTTTGATGTATCATAAAATACTGGAAGGAGGGATTTTTTTTCTGAAATTTGAAATATAGATAGTAGATATAAATGAGTGCAATGTTTGATCCACCTTTGTTTTAGAATAAATATAAAAGTTTCTCTTTTCTTTATACTACGGTTACATGTGGTGTTACTCTCATTCACACAGTAAACACCAGATAATCCTAGGTATCTTCTATTATATAAAAGGCAAAAAGGGCGCGCGCGTTTGGGTATATCCACGAAAGGCTTTATTCGCCGGGCTTCTCAACACAGTTACTATATTATACAGAACTTTCCTTATACTTTCTGGATGATAATATCTGCGATTTGCGAACAGATGTCGTCTCTATGTTTATTTTGATCGACTTTTTAAAAAATTCCCGTTCTTTCCATTGTTTGTTTGTCTTTTTCGTATAAAAGCGAAACTTGATTGAAGCAAACAGCGGCGCTTGGCCTTCACGGCCAGGAGGTCCAGAAAGAATTTGGCTTCAATCAATGTAAGGGAAACCCTTCATATCAGACAATTGCTATTCATTTGGACGCTGCCAGAGCTCCCCTTTTAGGGGGGAGCTGGTTTTCCCTGACATTGTGGGGAAACAGATACGCCAGAAACTAACCTACAGCGAGAGTTAAGTCGTTATTCTTACCTTGAGCGAGATGTTCATTTCTGCACCTGCGTGTACTCATTCACTTAAGTATTCATTTCTGCAAGTCACCTTTTTGATTGTCATCGCTAAAATTGAACGCTTTTCACTTCCTGTCACGCCATAGCGTAGCGGTAAGATGCCAAGGTTTCTTTCACTTTCTTTTCTGCTTTCACGATACGGGTTGGAGCCTGCTTGACTACTAACAATTTTTTTTCTCAAACACCACCAAAGACCAGGGGAGGGGAGTTACTATCGCTTAGAAGTGTTTATATACCCCCTAGATAATAATATCTAGGATTTGGAAACGTGCGTCGTGTCTAGATTTATTTATAAAAAAATCGTGCTATTTTGCTGTGTCGCTTGTTTGTCCTGCTTTTTAGTATAGATAAAGTGAAACTAAATTCAAACGGTGTGTTCTCGGCTTCCATGCTGAAACGTCCAGAAAGCAATCAGCTTTTGATCAATGTGGTGGAAAACTTATATCAGACAATTGCTTTCATATGGACACCCCTATTTTTTATGGGGAGCTGATTTTCAACCCAACATCTTGGGGAGACTAAACTAAAACAAACTTGACTGCGGGATTGATATTTAACCTAATTCACTTTTCAGTTAGTTCATTGCATTTTTTTGTTTCGCTTTCAAGGATTCGAGTGTGACCCCCCCCCCTCCTCAAACTTTTTTTGGTTTTTCAAACACCTGGTCACTACCGGACCGTTCGTTTTTTTTTTTTTTTTTGTTTTTTTTAGAAGTTTTAACATTGTTTGTTTTTATAATATTTAAATAGGGTTATTACTTCGCTTTGTAATCATTTTACCCTCCCCCCCTTCACACACACACGCCTCTAAAAACCCGGGCAACGCCGGGTACCCCCGCTAGTCTATATATATAAAAGGCAAAATGTGTGTGACCATTTCGTGTATGTCTCGCAAAGGCTTCTTTCGCACACGCTCCCGGGGGGGATTACGATCGCTTACAACTGTTTATATAGCCCCTAGATAATAATATCTATGATTTGGGAATGCGGGTCGCCTCTACATTTATTTATGTCAACTTTTATGAGATTCACGCTATTTCGCTCTGTCTCCTGTTTGTCCTGCTTTTTAGTATAAATAAAGTGAAACTAAATTCAAACGGAGGTGTTCTCGGCATCGCACCGGGAAACGTCCAGAAGCAATCAGCTTTAATCAATGTGATGACAAACTCCTCTTATATCAGAAAATTGCTATTCAATCTGGACAATGGGGAGCTGCCCACTCTCCAACATCTGTTGGGGAAAAAAAACAGTCAAAGTTCGGTAAACAAACCCAAACACTGCCTCGCAGCAAAAGTTAACTGCATGACTTCTAATTGAACTCATTAATTAGGTCAAATAGAAGCAGCAGAGTTAACTTTTATTGCGGCTTCCTGTTATTAAATAAATAAACTCAAACGTGGTTCCGTTGTATATCCCCATGGCCCAGTGGTTAACGTCGCACGTTTTTTTTTCACACTTTAATTTCCAACTTTACCTCAAGGGTTCGGGTTCGATCCTCATACTCACCTACCAAAACTTTTTTTAAAATTTTAACCCTCCCCCCCCCCCGGAGTTTTGATTTACCCAAAACCACACACACCTCCAAACACCCGGGCAACGCCGGGTACCCGCCGCTAGTATATATATAAAAGGTAAAAGGGCCGTGCGCATTTTTGTATGTCCATGAAAGGCTTTTTTCGTGGGGGGTTCTCGTGTCGGTTACATTTATTTAGAACTTTCCTTATACTTTCTAGATTATAATAGCTATGACTCGAGAACAGACGTCGTCTCTATCTTTATTTTGATCGATTTTTTAAAAACTCCCTGGTTTTCGGTGTTTGTTTGTCTTTCTCGTATAAATAAAGCGAAACTGATTGAAGCAAATGCAACTGCTTGGCCTTCCAGCCGAGACGTGCAGAAAGGCAACCAACTTTGATCAATGTGGGGGAAACCCTTCATATCAGACAATTGCTATTCATTTGGGTACTGCCAGAGCTCCCCCCTTTTTGCGGGGAGCTGGTTTTCCCCAACATCATTGGGAAACAAATAAATGAAACGGTAGAAAGCCAGACGTTCATTTCTGCGCCTGTGTGAACTCATTCACTTCTGCAAGTCAACTTTTTGATTTTCATCGCTAGTATAAACTCTGTGGAATAAAAAGTTGCTGAAAATAAAATCCGAGACTGTTGTTCTTGGGAACAATTATAACTGCAGTTTTCCGTC